>NC_133372.1:4679953-4979953 GCF_049309525.1 Garra rufa | reverse complement strand
ATCGTTTGAACTATAATGCTATTTAGCTCATTCTCAGTGTATAAGAATGAAAATAATCCATAGAATCAGTTGATATATACTGTACTGTCAGTGTACTTTTACAGAATTATTTTGTATAGGTGCTTAAAGAGCATTAAAATCTTTTTTTAATCTTTTAAGGAAAAATTATATGATTTATATACATATATACAATCTCACTGATAGAATAAAAAATCTTATAAGTATGACACTATACTGCTCAGTTCACCTAATTAGAATGAGAAACAAATACATCAACTAAGTTAATATGTATTTATTTTTAATATATTTGTTTATAATTATTTCACAGATGCTTATAGATCATTAAAATAATATTTAAAAATGGTTGTAGATCATAAAACATGGTAACTATTTAAAATAGGGTCTCTTTTGTTAACAATGGTTAATGAACTAACACACGAACGAACAACGAACAATATATTTGTACTCGATTTTCTTCAAACTTCATCAGAATGATGTAAAAACACGGCCGATGAGAGTCTGTAAAGGCGTCCCTGATGCATCAAATGCTGTTGCCATGGCAAATAAATAAAAATACAAAATACATTCAAATATTTGTTTCCAGTGTTTTTGAGGCAGATAGCGTGCCTAGAATTTCATTTTCCATTTTCAATTTTCAATGATTTATTATATATTTAAAGTGCAGCATCCTAACGCTTTGAAAAAATTTTCATACAAATAACTATTCATTCTGATTAAACACAGTTCATTTCATAATTATACAAAACTCCACGAATGAAAGAAAATTAAAAAACATATCTGATCTCACTCTGTTCTGCACTCTATGTGTGTGTTTGTGGTAAGTGGCTGAGTGTAAGGAGGGGGGATGGGTGGCAAGAGAAAGAGTCAGACAGGAGGAGAGACAGTTAGGGTTAGTCCAAAGGGTTACTGTGAATGCATGTGCCAACTGGGCACCGTTTTCCTGATGTTATCGGGATGGCGACTGCCAGACGGCGAGGGCCCGGTCAACGCTGCTTGCAGCTTTAATTCTTTTTATTATTCTTTCAATGTTTTGGGGGATTTTGGGGCCCTTAACATACACGAAAACTCTTGAAACTTTGCACACACATTGGAACCTGCGGCCATCAGGGCTGGACAGACTTTGACATGGGGGGGTCACCTGGGGGGGGCGTGGCACAGCGTTAAATTTTTTTACATTTGAGGGACTCTGGAGCGCACGCCGGTTGACCTACAGTTATCAAAATTCATACACATATAGACGTCATCGGGCTGAATAACCTTCGTGCTCAAAGTCGGTGCTTCGCCCAACAGGAAGTCAGCTATTCAGGGATGTCTAAAAAGCGGATGCAATGGAATTTGAAATACTCCTCCTAGGCCTTTCCACCGATGGCCACCAAACTCGGTCAGCATGATCTCAAGACATTGGGGACGCAAAATTGCCAGGGGATTTTTGATATCTCGAACGGTTTGGCCGTGGCGGGGCGACAAAGTTATGGCGAGAAATGAGAAACAGGAAGTGTCTAATAACTTTAACACACTTTGTCTGATTTTGACCAAACTTCAGCAGTTTGTTCGTCGTCCAATGCCGATCACAGAGATGTGACTATTATGAGTAAAAGTTATAGCGCCACCAACTGGCAGCAGAAAGCGTGACGTTTTTGAAATGCTTTAAACTCAGCTTCTTAATTTTAGTCAATTTGCTTCAAACTTCATCCCAATAATCTCGAAACACGGATGATGAGAATCTGTGAAGGGCATTATCGATAACTTTTATCATGTTGCCATGGCAACGTGTCAAACTTTAACTTCAGCTTTTTGTGGTTTTGAGCCACTTAAAATACTTAGACTTTCATGAAACTCAACACACACATCTCCATTAATGATAGATAGACACTGATAAAAGCCCATAAATGGGCGTGGAGCAGGCGCTCCATAGCGCCACCTTTTGACAAAAGTTGGGGGGTTTGTTGGTCCTACAGTCACCAAACTCGGTACATATATTATTCTCATCAATCTGGACAACTTTCTAAATCAAACTCATTAGCTAAGACCAACATGAAGCCGGCTATTTTGATTTGAATGTGGATTTTTGGAAAAATCAGGCTGTAAACAAATTCACACTCCTACTAAGAACAACAAGCTGTTCACACCAAACTTTTGTAACATGAAGAGAAGATTCTGAAGATGCTAAATTGCGAGCGGATTTGGGATATCTTGAACGGTGTTGACGTGGTGATTTTTTTAAGATGTAGTAAAAAACATAACCGTAATTTTTTTTATATCTTTAAAGTGCAGCATCCAAACTCTTTACAACTTTTTTCACTCAGAGATCTAATCATTCTGAGCAAGTGCTGTTAATATAAATTTTATACAAGCTTCAATGAATTAAAGAAAATTTAAAAAAGAAATCAGAAACCTGCTGTCTCTCTGCCTGAGTCTCTGTGTGTGTGCGTAGTTGAGTCACAGTCACTTAAGAGAGACTGAAGGGGGGAGGGGTTAAAGGAAGAGAAGGAGTGAAACATGCTGTCTTCTTAAAGACTATCTTTGAGTAAGTTTATAATTATACCATTTTAAGATGAGTTATATATCGCCCCATTACAATACTCAACTTGATTTTTGAAGATATTTTGAAAGAAAGAAGCGTTTATAGAGCACTTTGTGTATTGCTGTACACCAACATGAACTGTGTTCATGTTCATGTTAATTCACAGTACATAAACTACTGTTAAAATATACTATTTTACCATTAAACAATATATGAATACTTTTTTAGCCTAATATTAATTAACATTAATAAATACTATTTAATTATTGTTCATGTTAACTAATATAGTTAATGTTAACAAATGAAACTGGTTGGTAATTTTATATATTGTGTGTATGTGTCTGTGTGTTGATTTTAAAGTTTAACCCTTTCAATTCAGTAAACTTTAAATCCAAACTGCTGAGGGTTACTGTGAATGCATGTGCCAACTGGGCACCGTTTTCCTAATTGATTCTTTCTTAGTTATGTAGCGCTTAAAAGTGATGTCTTATAACAGGAGTCACCTGCAAAGCAATATCCACACACAAATTGAACAGATAGGTAACGATGACATTTAAGCAGAAGTGGTGGACGTAAAGCAAGCAATAATAACATTTTGTTATCATCATGAATTACATGTTCTTATCATCATCATCAGAATATAGGGAAAATGTTCTCTATATTGTGAACGGCTTTGGGATATCTTGAACGTTGTTGATGTGGTGATTTATGAAAGTAACAATAAAAAAGATGAAGAGTTATTTTCATGTATCTTTACATTAAATTATTCTAACTCATCAAAACTTTTTACATATAAAGAACAAGAAATTCTTAGGAAATACGTGTAGTTTCAAAATGTTATCATGCTCAGAGGCCCCAAAAACATTAAAAGTGTCATAGAAATTTGTCAGATTAAAGCTCTAATACCAGGGATGAACACTAGAGGTCCTCATAAGATAAGGAATCGTTTGACCTCTAATGCTATTTAGCTCATTCTCAGTGTATAAGAATGACAATAATCCATAGAATCAGTTGATATGTACTGTACTGTCAGTGTACTTTTACATAATTATTTTGTATAGGTGCTTAAAGAGCATTAAAATCTTTTTTTATCTTTTAAGGAAAAATTATATGATTTAAATACATATATACACTCTCACTGATAGAAGAAAAAATCTTATAAGTATGACACTATACTGCTCAGTTCACTTAATTAGAATGAGAAACAAATACAAAAAGGCCAAAAAAATCAACTAAGTTAATATGTATTTATTTTCAATATATTTGTTTATAATTATTTCACACATGCTTATAGATTATTAAAATAATTTTTAAAAATGCTTGTAGACCATAAAACATGGTAACTATTTAAAATAGGGTCTCTATTGTAAACAATGGTTAATGAACTAACAAAGACGAACGAACAACGAACAATATTTGTACTCGATTTTCTTCAAACTTCATCAGAATAATGTAAAAACACGGCCGATTAGAGTCTGTAAAGGCGTCCCTGATGCATCAAATGCTGTTGCCATGGCAAATAATTAAAAATAAAAAATACATTCAAATATTTGTTTCCTGTGTTTTTGAGGCAGATAGCGTGCTTAGAATTTCATTTTCCATTTTCCATTTTCAATTTTCAATGATTTATTATATCTTTAAAATGCAGCATCCTAACACTTTGAAACTTTTTTCATACAAATAACTATTTATTCTGATCAAACACAGTTCATTTCATAATTATACAAAACTCCACGAATGAAAGAAAAAAAAAACATATCTGATCTCACTCTGCTCTGCACTTAATGTGTGTGTTTGTGTGGTAAGTGGTTGAGTGTAAGGAGGGGGGATGGGTGGTAAGAGAAAGAGTCAGAGAGGAGGAGAGACAGTTAGGGTTAGTCCAAAGGGTTACTGTGAATGCATGTGCCAACTGGGCACCGTTTTCCTGATGCTATCGGGATTGCGACTGCACAGACGGCGAGGGCCCGGTCATCGCTGCTTGCAGCTTTAATTTTTTTTTTTTTTTTTTTTTTCTTTTTTTCAACCTTCCGGGCACTTTTGGGGGCCTTAACATACTCAAAAACTCTTGAAAATTTGCACACACGTCGGAATCTGCGGCCATCAGGACGCCAAAGAGGCTGGGACCCGGGCGTGGTTCAGGGCCTCTACAGCGCCCCCTGGAACACAGTTTGAAAACTTGATGTACTGCGCACACATACTTGCATGTATTGATATGAAACTCGGTACACATATAGATCTCACTGAGCCAAACAACTTTTGTACTCTATGTCATAGGCTCCACCTGACAGGAAGTGAGATATTTAGGGCTGTTTAAAAAGCGCATGCTCTGGAATTTAACATACTCCTCCCAGGAATTCCATGGGATTGTCACCAAACTCGGTCAGCATGATCTCAAGACATTGGGGATGCTAAATTGCGAGGAGATTTTTGATATCTCGAACGGTTTGGCCGTGGCAAGGCGACAAAGTTATGGCGAGAAATGAGAAACAGGAAGTGTCTAATAACTGTTGACCACATTGCCTGATTCTGATGAAACTTCACCAGTTTGTTCGTTGTATGATGCCGATTCCATAAATGTGACTATTATGAGTCAAAGTTATAGCGCCACCAACTGGCAGCAGGAAGTGTGTCATTTTCAAAATGCTTTGAAATCAGCCTCTTAATTTTACTCGATTTTCTTTAAACTTCATCAAAATCATGTCAAAACACGGCCGATAAGAATATGTAAACGGGTCGATGATAAATCGAATGCTGTTGCCATGGCAACATGTCAAACTTTAAAATTAGATTCCTGTCTTTTCGAGGCAGTTAACATGCTTAGAATTTCATGAAACTCAACACACACATCAATATTAATGATAGTTAGACACTGGCAAAAGGTCATAAATGGGCGTGGAGCAGGCACTCTATAGCGCCATCTTTTGACAAAAGTTGGGGGGTTAGTTTTTCCTACAGTCACTAAACTCTGTACATATATTAATCTCATCAATTTGGACAACTTTCTAAATCAAACTCATTAGCTGAGACCAACAGGAAGCCGGCTATTTTGATTTGAATGTGGATTTTTGGAAAAATCAGGCTGTAAACAAATGCACACTACTTCTAAGAACAACCAGCTGTTCACACCAAACTTTTTTAACATGAAGAGAATATTCTGAAGATGTTAAATTGCGACCGGATTTTGGATATCTTGAACGGTGTGGACGTGGTGATTTTTTAAAGATATAGTAAAAAATATTTTTATATCTTTAAAGTGCAGCATCCAAACTCTTTAAAACTTTTTTCACACAGAGATCTAATCATTCTGAGCAAGTGCTGGAAATAAAAAATGTATACAAGCTTCTATGAATTAAAGAAAATTTAAAAAAGAACTCAGAAACCTGCTGTCACTCTGGTGAATGTCTCTACAGTATGTGTGTGCGTTGAGTCAGGCACAGAGAAGCTCATTATTGCAGGGGGGAGGGGTGAGAGGCAGAGAGGGAGAGAGGGGTAGAAAGTGAAACATGCTATCTTGCTTATAGACCATCTTTGAGAAATGCACATATATATATATATATATATATATATATATATATATATATATATATATATATATATATATATATATATATAGTGTAATCGAAATAAATACGTCTGATCTTTGAGAGTCTGATATTTTGAGAAAATATAAAGGGTCACTAAGTCTTTCATTGTTTGTATTTTGCAGTTGTTGTTTTTTTATTTTTTTATTTTTTTACTGAACTATACCATGAACTTGTCCTATTCAGTCACATAGCAAAAGATTAAGAAAAATTAAACTTTTAGCATTAGCGATTTATCTTCATTGATAGACATTTATTTTCATAGTGTTATTTATTGAATATAAAATTTAAATTAACAACTTCAAGACAAACTTGGACAACAAAACAAGCTTTGCTGTTATCTGTTCAAAACATCTGAAAATTATAAAATTTTAAGATGAGATATATATATATATATATATATATATATATATATATATCGCCCCTTTCAATACTCAACTTGTTTTTAAAGATATTTTGAAAGAATGAAGCGTTTATAGAGCACTTTATTGTGTATTGCTGTACACCCACATGGACTGTGTTCATGTTCATGTTAATTCACAGTACATTAATTATATATGATTACTTTTTTCGCTTAATATTAATTAACATTAATAAATGCTATTTATTTACTGGTCATGTTAACTAATATAGTTAATGCTAACAAATAAAACTGAATGGCAACATTTTATATTTTGTGTGTATGTGTCTGTGTGTTGATTTTAAAGTCTAACCCTTTCAATTCTGTAAACTTTAAATCCAAACTAGCAGAGGGTTACTGTGAATGCATGTGCCAACTGGGCACCGTCTTCCTTATTGATTCTTAGTTATGTAGCGCTTAAGAGTGATGTCTTATAACAGGAGGAGTCACCAGCAAAGCAATATCCACACAAAAATTGTACAGATAGGTAACGATGACATTTAAGCAGAAGTGGTGGACGTAAAGCAAGCAATAATAACATTTTGTTATCATCATGAATCATGTTCTTATCATCATCATCAGAGTATAGGGAAAATTTTGCATATTGGTTCACAGTTGGCATTATCTGAAGTCCTTGCATTGATTGCATTTAATTAAATCAACATTATATTTGGTCAGTCTGATCTTGAGGCCTTAGAGATGTTAAATTGTGAAGATCTTGAGTTTTCATTGAGTTGTTATAACTTAGCCATAAAATGTCTGATCTGCCACAAAATTCACAGGTTTGGTAAGAGTCCTGGCCTGAAGACACCTAAAGACCAATATTCAGATATTATCATAGCGCCACTTGTTGGCAGCAGGATATATCATATCTTTCACTAACTCAAACATACCAAGGTCAATCTGCACCAAACTTCATATGTTTGATAATAGTGATGGCCTGAACACATCTACATGCCAATAATTAGTTACAGGCATAGCACCACCATCTTTCAGCAGCAAGTTTGGCACATTTAAATGACTTATGACCGATTTTTTCTATATTTACTGTATTAAAAGCATACTGCCCACCGTTTGCTGATTTCCTGAAGCCACCGGTCGGCGGTGAGCCCGGGTGCGAGGGCCCGTTCATCGCTGCTCGCAGCTTTAATTTTTTTTTTTTTTTTTTTTTTTTTCAACCGTTGGGGCACTTTTGGGGGCCTTAACATACTCAAAAACTCTTGAAAATTTGCACACACGTCGGAATCTGCGGCCATCAGGACGCCACAGAGGCTGGGACCCGGGCGTGGTTCAGGGCCTCTACAGCGCCCCCTGGAACACAGTTTGAAAACTTGATGTACTGCGCACACATACTTGCACGTACTGATATGAAACTCGGTACACATATAGATCTCACTGAGCCAAACAACTTTTGTACTCTATGTCATAGGCTCCACGCAACAGGAAGTGAGATATTTAGGGCTGTTTAAAAAGCGCATGCTCTGGAATTTAACGTACTCCTCCCAGGGTTTCCATAGGATTGTCACCAAACTCGGTCAGCATGATCTCAAGACATTGGGGACGCTAAATTGCGAGGGGATTTTTGATATCTCGAACGGTTTGGCCGTGGCAAGGCGACAAAGTTATGGCGAGAAATGAGAAACAGGAAGTGTCTAATAACTGTTGCACACATTGCCTGATTCTGATGAAACTTCACCAGTTTGTTCGTTGTATGATGCCGATTCCATAAATGTGACTATTATGAGTCAAAGTTATAGCGCCACCAACTGGCAGCAGGAAGCGTGTCATTTTCAAAATCCTTTGAAATCAGCCTCTTAATTTTACTTGATTATCTTCAAACTTCAACAAAATAATGTCAAAACACGGCCGATAAGAATATGTAAAGGGTTCGATGATAAATCAAATGCTGTTGCCATGGCAACGTGTCAAACTTTAAAATTAGATTCCTGTCTTTTCGAGGCAGATAACATGCTAAGAATTTCATGAAACTCAACACACACATCAATATTAATGATATTTAGACACTGGCAAAAGGTCATAAATGGGCGTGGAGCAGGCACTCTATAGTGCCATCTTTTGACAAAAGTTGGGGGGTTAGTTTTTCCTACAGTCACCAAACTCTGTACATATATTGTTCTCATCAATCTGGACAGCTTTCTAAATCAAACTCATTAGCTAAGACCAACAGGAAGCAGGCTATTTTGATTTGAATGTGGATTTTTGGAAAAATCAGGCTGTAAACAAATTCACACTCCTTTTAAGAACAACAAGGTATTCACACCAAACTTTTTTAACATGAAGAGAAGATTCTGAAGATGTTAAATTGCGAGCGGATTTGGGATATCTTGAACGGTGTTGACGTGGTGATTTTTTAAAGATGAAGTAAAAAACATAACCGTAATTTTTTAATATCTTTAAAGTGCAGCATCCAAACTCTTTAAAACTTTTTTCACACAGAGATCTTATCATTCTGAGCAAGTGGTGTAAATATCAATTTTATACAAGCTTCTATGAATTAAAGAAAATTAAAAAAAGAAATTAGAAACCTGCTGTCACTCTGCCTGTGCCTGTCTGTGTTCAGTCACCATTGAGTCACTGAAGAGTGACTGAAGGGGGGAGGGGTGTAAGGGAGAGAGACCAGTGGAACATGCTGTTTTGCTTAAGACCATCTTTGAGGAAGATGCACATTGCTGTAGCGTAATCGACATAAATATGTCTGATATTTTGAGAAAATATAAAGGGTCATTAAATCTTTCATTGTTTGTATTTTGCAGTTGTTGTTTTTTATTTATTTTTACTGAACTGTACCATGAACTTGTCCTATTCAGTCACATAGCAAAAGATTAAGAAAAATACAACTTTTAAGCATGAGTGATTTATCTTCATTGTAGACAATATTTTCATAGTGTTATTTATTGAATATAAAATTATAATAATTAAAAATTTCAAGACAAACTTTGACAACAGAACAAACTTTGCTGTTATCTGTTCAAAACATCCGAAAACCATCATTTGAAGATCAGTTATATATATATCGCCCCATTAAAACACTCAACTTGATTTTTAAAGATATTTTGAAAGAATTAAGCGTTTATAGAGCACTTTATTGTGTATTGCTGTACACCCACATGAACTGTGTTCATGTTCATGTTAATTCACAGTACATAAACTAAAAGATACTAATTTACCTTTAAACAATATATGAATAATTTTTTTCTAGCTTAATATTAATTAACATTAATAAATGCTATTTAATTATTGTTCATGTTAACTAATATAATTAATGTTAACAAATGAAACTGGATGGCAACATTTTATATATTGTGTGTATGTGTCTCTGTGTTGATTTTAAAGTGTAACCCTTTCAATTCAGTAAACTTAAAATCCAAACTAGCAGAGGGTTACTGTGAATGCATTTGCCAACTGTGCACCGTTTTCCTAATTGATTCTTAGTTATGTAGCGCTTAAGAGTGATGTCTTATAACAGGAGTCACCAGCAAAGCAATATCCACATACAAATTGTACAGATAGGTAACGATTTAAGCAGAAGTGGTGAATGTAATGCAAGCAATAATAAAATTTTGTTATCATCATGAATTACATGTTCTTATCATCATCATCATCAGAATATAGGGAAAATGTTCACATTTGGTTCACAGTTGGCATTATCTGAAGTCCTTGCAGGGGATTAGGTTTATAGCAAACTCCTCCTAGACATTTAATGAAATCAACATTATATTTGGTCAGTCTGATCTAGAGGCCTTAGAGATGTTAAATTGTGAAGATCTTGAGTTTCAGTAAAGGGCGTGTCCGTGGCGGCCTGACAAAGTTTGATGTTTCGCCATGGACATAGGTGTAATAACTCAGCCATAAAATGTCTGATCTGCCTCAAACTTCAAAGGTTTGGTAAGAGTCCTGGCCTGAAGACACCTAAAGGCCAATATTCAGATATTATCATAGCGCTACCTGTTGACACCAGGATATATCATATCTTTCACTAACTCAAACATACCAAGGTCAATCTGCACCAAACTTCATATGTTTGATAATAGTGCTGGCCTGAACACATCTACATGCCAATAATCATTTATAGGCATAGCGCCACCAGCTGCCAATGGGAAGTTTGGCACATTTAAATGACTTATGACATATTTCTCATATATTTACTGTATTAAAAGCATACTGCCCACCGTTTGCTGTTTTCCTAAAGCCACCGGTCGGCGGTGAGCCCGGGTGCGAGGGCCCGTTCATCGCTGCTCGCAGCTTTAATTATTATTATTATTAGGGCCCGAGCACTACAGTGCGAGGACCCTATTGGAATTGCTCCGTTTATTCTTCTTCTTCTTCTTCTTCTTCTTCTTCTTCTTCTTCTCCAAAATGAAAAGTCTTTTTGAGGGCCTAAACATGCCCGAAAACTCACGAAACTTTGCACACGCATCAGACCTGGCGAAAATTTACATCTGATATGGTTTTCAAAAGTGGGTGTGGCAAAATGGCTCGATAGCGCCACCTATAAAATTTCAACGGAGTGCCCCTCGAGCTACGTTTCACGTACATGTACGAAACTCGGTACACATATGTAACACACCAATACCTACAAAAAAGTCTCCTGGTGCAACATCCGAAACCCAACAGGAAGTCCGTTATATTGAATTTCCTGTACGATTTTTGTGCAGTTTTTGCCATTTTCAGGCCTCATACTTTAACGAACTCCTCCTACAGTTTTTATCCGATCATCTTCAAATTTGCTGAGTGTCATCATAAGGCCTTTGCGATGTTAAATTGCGAAGCTTTAGAGTTTTCGTCGAAGGGCGTGTCCGTGGCGGCCGGACAAACTTTGATGTTTCGCCATGAAAAAGGAAGTTGCTATAACTCAGGCATACGATGTCCGATCTGCCTCAAACTTCACATGTTTGATGACAGTCCGGTCCTGAACACACGTCAGTGCCCATATTCAGTTATAGTCATAGCGCCACCTGCTGACAACAGGAAATGACATGTTTAACACTGTTACGGACTCCTAGAAACATATTGAAAAGCGTTAACAAGTCTTAAATAGGCTAGCAACATGCTACAAACATGTTAAAACATGCTAGCAACACTTAGCTAAGAGCTAAAGCATGCTATTAATACAAATACAAAAGGAAATTGCTGTAACTCATGTATATAATGTTGAATCTAACCCAAACTTAATATTCAACATGCTACAAAAATAATAAAGCATGCTAGCAACACTTAGCTAATATGCTAAAGCATGCTAATAATACAATGAAACAGGAAGTTACTCTAACTCAGGCATACAATGTCCAATCAGCCCCAAACTTAACATGTTTGATAAGAATCCTGGCCTAAACACACGCCCATGCCCGTATTCAGTTATAGTCATAGCGCCACCAGCTGGTAACAGGAAGCCACATGTTTTATACTGTTGTGGATGCCTAGCAACATTTTAAAAAAATTCAACAACTGTTAAACAGGGTAGCAACATGCTAGAAACATGCTATAACATGTTAGCAACATTTAGCTAAGTGCTAAAGCATACTCTTAATGCAATGAAACAGGAAGTTACTGTAACTCAGGCATGCAATGTCCAATCAGCCCCAAACTTCACATGTTTGATAACAGTCCTGGCCTGAAGATATCTACATGCCAATATTCAGTTATAGTTATAGCGCCACCTACTGTCAACAGGAAGTGACATGTTTAACACTGTGACACACTATTAGCAACACACTAAAAAAGCCATTGAGTGCTAAACTAGTTTAAAACGTACTCAAACATGCTAGCAACACTTACTTAGTGCTAAAGCATGTTGTTAAAGACATAAAACAGGAAGTTACTGTAACTCAGACATGCAATGTCCAATCAGCCCCAAACTTCACGTTTGATAAGAGTCCTGGCCTGAAGATATATACATGCCCATATTCAGTTATAGTCACAGCGCCACCTGCTGACAACAGGAAGTGACGTTTAATGGTGTTACGGACTCCTAGCAACATAATAAAAAGCGTAAGCAAGTTTTAAATAGGCTAGCATCATGCTAGAATCATGTTAAAACATGCTAGCAACACTTAGCTGAGAGCTAAAGCATGATATTAATACAAAGAAAAATAAGTTGTAACTCATGCATACAAAGTCCAATCTGACCCAAGCTTAATATGTTTGATAAGAGTCCTGGTCTGAACACAAGCCCATGCCCATATTCAGTTATAGTCATAGTGCCACCTGCTGGCAACAGGAAGTCACATGTTTAATACTGTTGTGGATGCCCAGCAACATTTTAAAAATATCAACAAGTGTTAAATAGGGTAGCAACATGCTAGAAACATGTAAGCAACATTTAGCTAAGTGCTAAAGCATACTCTTAATGCAATGAAATAGGAAGTTACTGTAACTCAGGCATGCAATGTCCAATCAGCCCCAAACTTAATATGTTTGATAAGAGTCTTGGCCTGAATACATTTACATGCCAATATTTAGTTATAGTCATAGCGCCACCAGCTGGCAACAGCAAATTACTTGTTTTACACTAACTTAAGAATGCAATGTACAATTTGCACCAAACTTGACATGATTGCCAATAGTCCTGGCCTGAAGACATCTAAAAGCCAATATTTTGTAATAGCGCCACCTGTTGGCAGCAGGATATGTCATGACTTACACTCAAGCATGCCATGTTCAAGCTTCACCAAACTTCATATGTTTGATAAAAGCACTGGCCTGAACACATCTGCATGCCAATATTCATTTATAGGCATAGCGCCACCAGCTGGCAGCAGGAAGATTGGCACATATCAATGACTTTGACATATTCCTCCTACATTTACTGTGTTAATAGCATAGTGCCCACCATTCGCCACCGATCGGCGGTGAGCCCGAGTGCGAGGGCCCTACCATCGCTGCTTGCAGCTTTAATTATTATTATTCTTCTTCTTCTCCAAAGTGAATCGCATTTTAGAGGACCTAAACATTCCCGAAAACTCACAAAACTTTGCACACACATCAAACCTGGCGAAAATTTACGTCTGATTTGGGTTTCAGAAGTGGGTGTGGCAAAATGGCTCGACAGCGCCACCTTTAGACGTTCAGCGGTGTGCGCTTTCAGCTGTGATTCACGTACATGCACGGAAATCGGTACACACATGTAACACACCAAAACCTACAAAAAAGCCTCTTGGAGCAAAATCCGGAACCCAACAGGAAGTCGGTTAATATTAATATTCTCAACAAAATTTGTGTCATTTTTGCCTTTTTCAGGTGTTGTACTTGAACGAACTCCTCCTACAGATTTATTCGGATCAACGCCAAATTTGCTGAGTCTACTCTAAAGCCCTTTGTGACGTTAAATTGTGAAGATCTAGAGTTTTCATCGGAGGGCGTGTCCGTGGCGGCCTCGCAAATTTCGATGTTTCGCCATGAAAAAGGAAGTTGCTATAACTCAGGCATACAATGTCCTATCTGTCCCAAACTTCACATGTGTGATAACACTCCTGACCTGAAGACATCGACATGCCCATATTCAGTTATAGTCATAGCGCCACCTGCAGGCAACAGGAAGTGTCATGCTGTACTCTACAACCAACTCCTTCTAGAGATTTATTCAGATCAACACCAAAATCGGTCAGTCTAATATAAAGGCCGTAGCGATGTTAAATTGTGAAGATCTTGAGTTTTCGGTAAAGGGCGTGTCCGTGGCGGCCTGACAAATTTCGAGGTCTCGCCATGGATATAAAACTTGTTATAACTCAGCCATAAAATGTCCGATTTGCCTCAAACTTCACATATTAGATAAGAGTCCTGGCCTGAACACATCTGAAGGCCAATATTCTATTATAATCACAGCGCCACCTGTTGGCAACAGGAAATGACTTGTAGCAAACTCCTCCTACATATTTAATGATATCAACATTATATTTGGTCAGTCTGATCTAGAGGCCTTAGAGATGTTAAATTGCGAAGATCTTGAGTTTTCGTTAAAGGGCGTGTCTGTGGCAGCGTGTCAAAGTTTGATGTTTCGCCATGGACATAGAAGTTGTTATAACTCAGCCATAAAATGTCCATCTTCACAGGTTTGGTAAGAGTCCTGGCCTGAAGACACCTAAAGGCCAATATTCAGATATTATAATAGCGCCACCTGTTGGCAGCAGGATATATCATAAATTTCACTAACTCAAGCATACCAAGGTCAATCTGCACCAAACTTCATATGTTTGATGAAAGTGGTGGCCTGAACACATCTACATGCCAATAATCAGTTATAGGCATATCGCCACCATCTGGCAGCAGGAAATTTGGCACATTTAAGTGACTTTGACATATTTCTCCTATTTTTACTGTATTAAAAGCATACTACCCACCATTTGCTGTGTTCCTAAAGCCACCGGTCGGCGGTGAGCCTGTGTGCGAGGGCCCGTTCATCGCTGCTTGCAGCTTTAATTAGGGCCCGAGCACTGCAGTGCGAGGACCCTATTGGAATTGCTCCGTTTATTATTATTCTTCTTCTTCTCCAAAATGAAAAGTCTTTTTGAGGGCCTAAACATACCCGAAAACTCACGAAACTTTGCACACGCATCAGACCTGGCGAAAATTTACATCTGATATGGTTTTCAGAAGTGGGTGTGCCAAAATGGCTCGATAGCGCCACCTATAAAATTTCAACGGAGTGGGCCTCGAGCTACGTTTCACATACATGTACGAAACTCGGTACACACATGTAACACACCAATACCTACAAAAAAGTCTCCTGGTGCAACATCCGAAACCCAACAGGAAGTCTGTTATATTGAATTTCCTGTACGATTTTTGTGCAGTTTTTGCCATTTTCATGCCTCGTACTTTAACGAACTCCTCCTACAGTTTTTATCCGATCATCTTCAAATTTGCTGAGTGTCTTCATAAGGCCTTTGCGATGTTAAATTGCGAAGCTTTAGAGTTTTCGTCAAAGGGCGTGTCCGTGGCGGCCGGACAAACTTTGATGTTTCGCCATGAAAAAGGAAGTTGCTATAACTCAGGCATACAATGTCCGATCTGCCTCAAACTTCACATGTTTGATAACAGTCCGGTCCTGAACACACGTCAGTGCCCATATTCAGTTATAGTCATAGCGCCACCTGCTGACAACAGGAAGTGACATGTTTAACACTGTTACGGACTCTTAGCAACATATTGAAAAGCCTTAACAAGTCTTAAATAGGCTAGCCACATGCTAGAAACATGCTAAAACATGCTAGCAACACTTAGCTAATATGCTAAAGCATGCTAATAATACAAATACAAAAGGAAATTGCTGTAACTCATGCATATAATGTCAAATCTGACCCAAACTTAATATTCAACATGCTACAAACATAGTAAAGCATGCTAGCAACACTTAGCTAATATGCTAAAGCATGCTAATAATACAATGAAACAGGAAGTTACTCTAACTCAGGCATACAATGTCCAATCAGCCCCAAACTTCACATGTTTGATAAGAGGCCTGGCCTGAACGCACGCCCATGCCCGTATTCAGTTATAGTCATAGCGCCACCAGCTGGTAACAGGAAGCCACATGTTCAATACTCTTGTGGATGCCTACCAAAATTTTAAAAATATCAACAAGTGTTAAACAGGGTAGCAACATGCTAGAAACATGCTATAACATGTTAGCAACATTTAGCTAAGTGCTAAAGCATACTCTTAATGCAATGAAACAGGAAGTTACTGTAACTCAGGCATGCAATGTCCAATCAGCCCCAAACTTCACATGTTTGATAACAGTCCTGACCTGAAGATATCTACATGTCAATATTCAGTTATAGTCATAGCGCCACCTACTGTCAACAGGAAGTGACATGTTTAACACTGTGACACACTATTAGCAACACACTAAAAAAGCCATTGAGTGCTAAACTAGTTTAAAACGTACTCAAACATGCTAGCAACACTTACTTAGTGCTAAAGCATGTTGTTAAAGATATAAAACAGGAAGTTACTGTAACTCAGGCATGCAATGTCCAATCAGCCCCAAACTTCACATGTTTGATAAGACTCCTGGCCTGAAGATATATACATGCCCATATTCAGTTATAGTCACAGCGCCACCTGCTGACAACAGGAAGTGACGTTTAATGGTGTTACGGACTCCTAGCAACATATTAAAAAGCGTTAGCAAGTTTTAAATAGGCTAGCATCATGCTAGAATCATGTTAAAACATGATAACAACACTTAGCTAAGAGCTAAAGCATGATATTAATACAAAGAAAAATAAGTGTAACTCATGCATACAATGTCCAATCTGACCCAAGCTTAATATGTTTGATAAGAGTCCTAGTCTGAACACAAGCCCATGCCTATATTCAGTTATAGTCATAGTGCCACCTGCTGGCAACAGGAAGTCACATGTTTAATACCGATGTGGATGCCCAGCAACATTTTAAAAATATCAACAAGTGTTAAATAGGGTAGCAACATGCTAGAAACATGTTAGCAACATTTAGCTAGGTGCTAAAGCATACTCTTAATGCAATGAAACAGGAAGTTACTGTAACTCAGGCATGCAATGTCCAATCAGCCCCAAACTTAATATGTTTGATAAGAGTCCTGGCCTGAATACATATACATGCCAATATTCAGTTATAGTCATAGCGCCACCAGCTGGCAACAGCAAATTACTTGTTTTACACTAACTTAAACATGCAATGTACAATTTGCACCAAACTTGACATGTTTGCCAATAGTCCTGGCCTGAAGACATCTAAAAGCCAATATTTCATAATAGCACCACCTGTTGGCAGCAGGATATGTCATGAATTACACTCAAGCATGCCATGTTCAATCTTCACCAAACTTCAAATGTTTGATAAAAGCGCTGGCCTGAAGACATCTGCATGCCAATATTCAGTTATAGGCATAGCGCCACCAGCTGGCAGCAGGAAGATAGGCACATATCAATGACTTTGACATATTCCTCCTACATTTACTGTGCTAATAGCATAGTGCCCACCATTCGCCACCGATCAGCGGTGAGCCCGAGTGCGAGGGCCCTACCATCGCTGCTTGCAGCTTTAATTATTATTATTATTATTATTATTATTCTCCAAAATGAATCGCATTTTTGAGGGCTTAGACATACCCGAAAACTCATGAAACTTCGCACACACATCAGACCTGGCGAAAATTTACGTCTGATATGGGTTGCAGAAGTGGGTGTGGCAAAATGGCTCTACAGCGCCACCTTTACACGTTCCGCGGTGTGCGCATTCAGCTGTGATTCACGTACATGCACGAAAATCGGTACACACATGTAACACACCAATACCTACAAAAAAGCCTCTTGGAGCAAAATCCGGAACCCAACAGGAAGTCGGTTAATATTAATATTCTCAACAAAATTTGTGTCATTTTTGCCATTTTCAGGCCTCGTATCTTAACGAACTCCTCCTACAGATTTATTCGGATCAACGCCAAATTTGCTGAGTGTAGTCAAAAGCCCTTTGTGACGTTAAATTGTGAAGATCTAGAGTTTTCATCGGAGGGCGTGTCCGTGGCGGCCTCGCAAATTTCGATGTTTCGCCATGAAAAAGGAAGTTGCTATAACTCAGGCATACAATGTCCGATCTGTTCCAAACTTCACATGTGTGATAACACTCCGGACCTGATGACATCTACATGTCCATATTCAGTTTTACTCATAGCGCCACCTGCTGGCAACAGGAAGTGTCATGCTGTACTCTGCCACAAACTCCTCCAAGAGATTTAATCAGTTCAACACCAAAATCGGTCAGTCTAGTAAAAAGGCTTTAATGATGTTAAATTGTGAAGATCTTGAGTTTTCGTTGAAGGGCGTGTCCGTGGCGGCCTGACAAATTTCGAGGTCTCGCCATGGATATAAAACTTGTTATAACTCAGCCATAAAATGTCCGATTTGCCTCAAACTTCACATGTTCGATAAGAGTCCTGGCCTGAACCAATCTGAAGGCCAATATTCTATTATAATAACAGCGCCACCTGTTGGCAACAGGAAATGACTTGTAGCAAACTCCTCCTACAGATTTAATGATATCAACATTATATTTGGTCAGTCTGATTTAGAGGCCTTAGAGATGTTAAATTGTGAAGATCTTGAGTTTTCGTTAAAGGGCGTGTCCGTGGCGGCGTGACAAAGTTGGATGTTTTACCATGGACATAGAAGTTGTTATAACTCAGCCATTAAATGTCCGATCTGCCTCAAACTTCACAGGTTTGGTAAGAGTCTTGGCCTGAAGACACCTAAAGGGCAATATTCAGATATTATCATAGCGCCACCTGTTGGCAGCAGGATATATCATATCTTTCACTAACTCAAACATACTAAGGTCAATCTGCACCAAACTTCATATGTTTGATAATAGTGCTGGCCTGAACACATCTACATGCCAATAATCAGTTATAGGCATAGCGCCACCAGCTGGCAGCAGGAAATTTGGCACATTTAAGTGACTTTGACATATTTCTCCTATTTTTACTGTATTAAAAGCATACTGCCCACCATTAGCTGTTTTCCTAAAGCCACCGGTCGGCGGTAAGCCCGTGTGCGAGGGCCCGTTCATCGCTGCTTGCAGCTTTAATTATTATTATTATTCTTCTTATCCGGAATGAATCGCATTTTTGAGGGCCTAAACATACCCGAAAACTAACGAAACTTTGCACACACATCAGACCTGGCGAAAATGGACGTATGATATGGGTTGCAGAAGTGGGTGTGGCAAAATGGCTCAATAGCGCCACCTTTACACGTTCCGCGGTGTGCGCATTCAACTGTGATTATCGTACATGCACAAAAATCGGTACACACATGTAACACACCAATACCTACAAAAAAGCCTCTTGGAGCAAAATTTGACACCCAACAGGAAGTCGGTTATTTTTAATTTTCTCAGCAAATTTTGTGTCATTTTTGCCATTTTCAGGCCTCGTACTTGAACGAACTCCTCCTAGAGATTTATTCGGATCAACGCCAAATTTGCAGAGTCTAGTCTAAAGCCCTTTGTGACGTTAAATTGTGAAGATCTAGAGTTTTCATCGGAGGGCGTGTCCGTGGCGGCCTCGCAAATTTCGATGTTTCGCCATGAAAAAGGAAGTTGCTATAACTCAGGCATACAATGTCCGATCTGTCCCAAACTTCACATGTGTGATAACACTCCTGACCTGAAGACATCTACATGCCCATATTCAGTTATAGTCATAGCGCCACCTGCTGGCAACAGGAAGTGTCATGCTGTACTCTACAACAAACTCCTACTAGAGATTTATACAGATCAACACCAAAATCGGTCAGTCTAATAAAAAGGCTTTAGTGATGTTAAATTGTAAAGATCTTGAGTTTTCGTTGAAGGGCGTGTCCGTGGCGGCCTGACAAATTTCGAGGTCTCGCCATGGATATAAAACTTGTTATAACTCAGCCATAAAATGTCCGATTTGCCTCAAACTTCACATATTCGATAAGAGTCCTGGTCTGAACACATCTGAAGGCCAATATTCTATTATAATCACAGCGCCACCTGTTGGCAACAGGAAATGACTTGTATCAAACTCCTCCTAGAGATTTAATGATATCAATATTATATTTGGTCATTCTGATCTAGAGGCCTTAAAGATGTTAAATTGCGAAGATCTTGAGTTTTCGTTAAAGGGCGTGTCCGTGGCGGCGTCACAAAGTTTGATTTTCGCCATGGACATAGAAATTGTTATAACTCAGCCATAAAATGTCCGATCTGCCTCAAACTTCACAGGTTTGGTAAGAGTCCTGGCCTGAAGACACCTAAAGGCCAATATTCAGATATTATCATAGCGCCACCTGTTGGCAGCAGGATATATCATATCTTTAACTAACTCAAACATACCAAGGTCAATCTGCACCAAACTTCATATATTTGATGAAAGTGCCGGCCTGAACACATCTACATGCCAATAATCAGTTATAGTCATAGCGCCACCAGCTGGCAGCAGGAAATTTGGCACATTTAAGTGACTTTGACATATTTCTCCTACTTTTAATGTATTAAAAGCATACTACCCACCATTTGCTGTGTTCCTAAAGCCACCGGTCGGCGGTGAGCCCGTGTGCGAGGGCCCGTTCATCGCTGCTTGCAGCTTTAATTATTAGGGCCCGAGCACCGATGGTGTGAGGACCCTATTGGATCTGCTCCGTTTCTTATTATTATTCTTCTTCTCCGGAATGAATCGCATTTTTGAGGGCCTAAACATACCCGAAAACTCATGAAACTTTGCACACACATCAAACCTGGCGAAAATGTACGTCTGATATGGGGTTTAGAGATGGGTGTGGCAAAATGGCTCGATAGCGCCACCTTTACACGTTCCGCGGTGTGCGCTTTCAGTTGTGATTCACGTACATGCACGAAAATCGGTACACACATGTAACTCAACAATACCTACAAAAAAGCCTCTTGGAGCAAAATTTGACACCCAACAGGAAGTCAGTTATTTTTTATTTTCTCAGCAAATTTTGTGTCATTTTTGCCATTTTCAGGCGTCATACTTGAACGAACTCCTCCTAGAGATTTATTCGGATCAACGCCAAATTTGCTGAGTCTAATCTAAAGCCCTTTGTGACGTTAAATTGCGAAGATCTAGAGTTTTCATCGGAGGGCGTGTCCGTGGCGGCCTGGCAAATTTCGATGCTTCGCCATGAAAAAGAAAGTTGTTATAACTCAGGCATAAAATGTCCGATCTGCCCCAAACTTCTCATGTGTGATAACACTCCTGACCTGATGACATCTATATGTCCATATTCAGTTATAGTCATAGCGCCACCTGCTGGCAACAGGAAGTGTCATGCTGTACTCTGCAACAAACTCCTCCTAGAGATTTATACAGATCAACACCAAAATCGGTCAGTCTAATATAAAGGCTTTAGTGATGTTTAATTGCGAAGATCTTGAGTTTTCGTTGAAGGGCGTGTCCGTGGCGGCCTGACAAATTTCGAGGTCTCGCCATGGATATAAAACTTGTTATAACTCAGCCATAACATGTCCGATTTGCCTCAAACTTCACATATTCGATAAGAGTCCTGGCCTGAACAAATCTGAAGGCCAATATTCAATTATAATCACAGCGCCACCTGTTGGTTACAGGAAATGACTTGTAGCAAACTCCTCCTAGAGATTTAATGATATCAACTATATATTTGCTCAGTCTGATCTAGAGGCCTTAGAGATGTTAAATTGTGAAGATCTTGAGTTTTCGTTAAAGGGCGTGTCCGTGGCGGCGTCACAAAGTTTGATGTTTCGCCATGGACATAGAAGTTGTTATAACTCAGCCATAAAATGTCCGATCTGCCTCAAACTTCACAGGTTTTGTAAGAGTCCTGGCCTGAAGACACCTAAAGGCCAATATTCAGATATTATCATAGCGCCACCTGTTGGGAGCAGGATATATCATATCTTTCACTAACTCAAACATACCAAGGTCAATCTGCACCAAACTTCATATGTTTGATGAAAGTGCCAGCCTGAACACATCTACATGCCAATAATCAGTTATAGGCATAGCGCCACCAGCTGGCAGCAGGAAATTTGGCACATTTAAGTGACTTTGACATAATTTTTCCTATTTTTTCTGGATTAAAAGCATCCTGCCCACCATTAGCTGTGTTCCAAAAGCCACCGGTCGGCGGTGAGCCCGTGTGCGAGGGCCCGTTCATCGCTGCTTGCAGCTTTAATTAGGGCCCGAGCACTACAGTGCGAGGACCCTATTGGAATTGCTCCGTTTATTATTAGGGCCCGAGCCCAAAAGGGCGAAGGCCCTATTGTTCTTCTAAGGGTTATTAGGGCCCGAGCCCAAAAGGGCGAAGGCCCTATTGTTCTTCTAAGGATTCTTATTTGTTTTTTTTTTTATTTTTATTTTTATTTTTTTTCAACCGTTGGGGCAATTTTGGGGGCCTTAACATACTCAAAAACTCTTGAAAATTTGCACACACGTCGGAATCTGCCGTCGTCCGGACGCCACAGAGGCTGGGACCCGGGCGTGGTTCAGGGCCTCTACAGCGCCCCCTGGAACACAGTTTGAAAACTTGATGTACTGCGCACACATACTTGCATATATTGATATGAAACTCGGTACACATATAGAACTCATCGAGCTGAACAACTTTTGTACTCTATGTCATGGGCTCCACGCAACAGGAAGTGAGATATTTAGGGCTGTTTAAAAAGCGCATGCTCTGGAATTTAACGTACTCCTCCCAGAAATTCCATGGGATTGTCACCAAACTCGGTCAGCATGATCTCAAGACATTGGGGACGCTAAATTGCGAGGAGATTTTTGATATCTCGAACGGTTTGGCCGTGGCAAGGCGACAAAGTTATGGCGAGAAATGAGAAACAGGAAGTGTCTAATAACTGTTGCACACATTGCCTGATTCTGATGAAACTTCACCAGTTTGTTTGTTGTATGATGCCGATTCCATAAATGTGACTATTATGAGTCAAAGTTATAGCGCCACCAACTGGCAGCAGGAAGCGTGTCATTTTCAAAATGCTTTGAAATCAGCCTCTTAATTTTACTTGATTTTCTTTAAACTTCATCAAAATCATGACAAAACACGGCCGATAAGAATATGTAAAGGGGTCGATGATAAATCAAATGCTGTTGCCATGGCAACGTCTCAAACTTTACAATTAGATTCCTGTCTTTTCGAGGCAGATAACATGCTTAGAATTTCATGAAACTCAACACACACATCAATATTAATGATAGTTAGACACTGGCAAAAGATCATAAATGGGCGTGGAGCAGGCACTCTATAGCGCCATCTTTTGACAAAAGTTGGGGGGTTAGTTTTTCCTACAGTCACCAAACTCTGTACATATATTGTTCTCATCAATCTGGACAACTTTCTAAATTAAACTAATTAGCTAACACCAACAGGAAGCCGGCTATTTTGATTTGAATGTGGATTTTTGGAAAAATCAGGCTGTAAACAAATTTATACTCCTCCTAAGAAGAACAAGCTGTTCACACCAAACTTTTTTAACATGAAGAGAAGATTCTGAAGATGTTAAATTGCGAGCGGTTTTGGGATATCTTGAACGGTGTTGACGTGGTGATTTTTTAAAGATGTATAACCGTCATTTTCTATATCTTTAAAGTGCAGCATCTTAACTATTTAAAACTTTTTTCACACAGAGATCTTATCATTCTGAGCAAGTGCTGTAAATATCAATTTAATTCAAGCTTCTACGAATTAAAGAAAATTAAAAAAATAAATCAGAAACCTGCTGTCACTCTGCCTTGAGTGTCTGTGTTCAGTCACCATTGAGTGACTGAAGAGAGACTGAAGGGGGAGGGGTGAAAGGGAGAGAGGGAGAGAGAGTAGAACATGCTGTCTTGCTAAAGACCATCTTTGAGGAAAAAATGCACATTGATGTTACATAAATATGTTTGATCTTTGAGAGTCTGATATTTTGAGAAAATATAAAGGGTCACTAAGTCTTTCATTGTTTGTATTTTGCAGTTGTTGTTTTTTTATTTATTTTTTACTGAACTGTACCATGAACTTGTCCTATTCAGTCACATAGCAAAAGATTAAGAAAAATACAACTTTTTAGCATGAGCGGTTTATCTTCATTGATAGACATTTATTTTCATAGTGTTATTTATTGAATATAACATTTTAATTAACAGTTTCAAGACAAACTTTGTCAACAAAACAAACTTTGCTGTTATCTGTTCAAAACATCTGAAAATTTTACCATTTTAAGATCAGTTATATATATATATATCGCCCCATTACAATACTCAACTTGATTTTTAAAGATATTTTCAAAGAATGAAGCGTTTATAGAGCACTTTATTGGGTATTGCTGTACGCCCACATGAACTGTGTTCATGTTCATGTTAATTCACAGTACATAAACTAATGTTAAAAGATACTAATTTACCTTTAAACAATATATGAATACTTTTTTAGCTTAATATTAATTAACATTAATAAATGCTATTTAATTATTGTTCATGTTAACTAATATAGTTAATGTTAACAAATGAAACTGGATGGCAACATTTTATATAGTATGTGTATGTGTCTCTGTGTTGATTTTAAAGTCTAACCCTTTCAATTCTGTAAACTTTAAATCCAAACTGGCTGAGGGTTACTGTGAATGCATGTGCCAACTGGGCACCGTTTTCCTAATTGATTCTTTCTTAGTTATAGCGCTTAAAAGTTATGTCTTATAACAGGAGTCACCTGCAAAGCAATATCCACACACAAAATGAACAGATAGGTAACGATGACATTGAAGCAGAAGTGGTGGACGTAAAGCAAGCAATAATAACATTTTGTTATCATCATGAATTACATGTTCTTATCATCATCATCAGAATATAGGGAAAATGTTCCCTATATTGTGAACGGCTTTGGGATATCTTGAACGGTGTTGATGTGGTGATTTATGAAAGTAACAATAAAAAAGATGGAGAGTTATTTTCATATATCTTTAAATTGCATTATTCTAACTCATCAAAACTTTTTACATATAAAGAACAAGAAATTCTTAGGAAATACGTATAGTTTCAAAATGTTATCATGCTCAGAGGCCCCAAAAACATTAAAGTGTCATTTAAATTTGTCAGATTAAAGCTCTAATACCAGGGATGAACACTAGAGGTCCTCATAAGATAAGGAATCGTTTGACCTCTAATGCTATTTAGCTCATTGTCAGTGTATAAGAATGACAATAATCCATAGAATCAGTTGATATATACTGTACTTTCAGTGTACTTTTACATAATTATTTTGTATAGGTGCTTAAAGAGCATTAAAATCTTTTTTTATCTTTTAAGGAAAAATTATATGATTTAAATACATATATACACTCTCACTGGTAGAACAAAAAATCTTATAAGTATGACACTATACTGTACTGCTCAGTTCACTTAATTAGAATGAGAAACAAATACAAAAAGGCCAAAAAAAATCAACTAAGTTAATATGTATTTATTTTTAATATATTTGTTTATAATTATTTCACAGATGCTTATAGATTATTAAAATAATATTTAAAAATGCTTGTAGACCATAAAACATGGTAACTATTTAAAATAGTAACTATTTGGTAACAATGGTTAATGAACTTACAAACACGAACAAACAACGAACAATATATTTGTACTCGATTTTCTTCAAACTTCATCAGAATAATGTAAAAACACGGCCGATGAGAGTCTGTAAAGGCGTCCCTGATGCATCAAATGCTGTTGCCATGGCAAATAAATAAAAATAAAAAATAAATTCAAATATTTGTTTCCTGTGTTTTTGAGGCAGATAGCGTGCTTAGAATTTAATTTTCCATTTTCAATTTTCAATGATTTATTATATATTTAAAGTGCAGCATCCTAACTCTTTGAAACTTTTTTCAAACAAATAACTATTCATTCTGATCAAACACAGTTCATTTCATAATTATACAAAACTCCACGAATTAAAGAAAATAAAAAAAAACATATCTGATCTCACTCTGCTCTGCACTCAATGTGTGTGTTTGTGTGGTAAGTGGTTGAGTGTAAGGAGGGGGGATGGGTGGTAAGAGAAAGAGTCAGAGAGGAGGAGAGACAGTTAGGGTTAGTCCAAAGGGTTACTGTGAATGCATGTGCCAACTGGGCACCGTTTTCCTGATGCTATCGGGATTGCGAATGCACAGACGGCGAGGGCCCGGTCATCGCTGCTTGCAGCTTTAATTATTTTTTTTTTTTTATTTTTTTTTTTTTTTATTTTTTTCAACCTTCCGGGCACTTTTGGGGGCCTTAACATACTCAAAAACTCTTGAAAATTTGCACACACGTCGGAATCTGCGGCCATCAGGACGCCAAAGAGGCTGGGACCCGGGCGTGGTTCAGGGCCTCTACAGCGCCCCCTGGAACACAGTTTGAAAACTTGATGTACTGCGCACACATACTTGCATGTATTGATATGAAACTCGGTACACATATAGATCTCACTGAGCCAAACAACTTTTGTACTCTATGTCATGGGCTCCACGCAACAGGAAGTGAGATATTTAGGGCTGTTTAAAAAGCGCATGCTCTGGAATTTAACGTACTCCTCCCAGGAATTCCATGGGATTGTCACCAAACTCGGTCAGCATGATCTCAAGACATTGGGGACGCTAAATTGCGAGGAGATTTTTGATATCTCGAACGGTTTGGCCGTGGCAAGGCGACAAAGTTATGGCGAGAAATGAGAAACAGGAAGTGTCTAATAACTGTTGACCACATTGCCTGATTCTGATGAAACTTCACCAGTTTGTTCGTTGTATGATGCCGATTCCATAAATGTGACTATTATGAGTCAAAGTTATAGCGCCACCAACTGGCAGCAGGAAGTGTGTCATTTTCAAAATGCTTTGATATCAGCCTCTTAATTTTACTCGATTTTCTTTAAACTTCATCAAAATCATGTCAAAACACGGCCGATAAGAATATGTAAAGGGGTCGATGATAAATCGAATGCTGTTGCCATGGCAACATGTCAAACTTTAAAATTAGATTCCTGTCTTTTCGAGGCAGTTAACATGCTTAGAATTTCATGAAACTCAACACACACATCAATATTTATGATAGTTAGACACTGGCAAAAGGTCATAAATGGGCGTGGAGCAGGCACTCTATAGCGCCATCTTTTGACAAAAGTTGGGGGGTTAGTTTTTCCTACAGTCACTAAACTCTGTACATATATTAATCTCATCAATTTGGACAACTTTCTAAATCAAACTCATTAGCTGAGACCAACAGGAAGCCGGCTATTTTGATTTGAATGTGGATTTTTGGAAAAATCAGGCTGTAAACAAATGCACACTACTTCTAAGAACAACCAGCTGTTCACACCAAACTTTTTTAACATGAAGAGAATATTCTGAAGATGTTAAATTGCGACCGGATTTTGGATATCTTGAACGGTGTGGACGTGGTGATTTTTTAAAGATATAGTAAAAAATATTTTTATATCTTTAAAGTGCTGCATCCAAACTCTTTAAAACTTTTTTCACACAGAGATCTAATCATTCTGAGCAAGTGCTGGAAATAAAAAATGTATACAAGCTTCTATGAATTAAAGAAAATTTAAAAAAGAACTCAGAAACCTGCTGTCACTCTGGTGAATGTCTCTACAGTATGTGTGTGCGTTCAGTCAGGCACAGAGAAGCTCATTATTGCAGGGGGGAGGGGTGAGAGGCAGAGAGGGTGACAGAGTAGAGAGCCATCCTACAGACCATCTTTGAACAAAATGCACATACTGTATGTAGTGTAATTACATAAATATGTCTGATCTTTGAGAGTCTGATATTTTGAGAAAATATAAAGGGTCACTAAGTCTTTCATTGTTCATTTTTTGCAGTTGTTGTTTTTTATTTATTTTTTACTTAACTGTACCATGAACTTGTCCTATTCAGTCACATAGCAAAAGATTTTAAAAAATACAACTTTTTAGCATGATCAGTTTATCTTCATTGATAGACAATATTTACATAGTGTTATTTATTGAATATAAAATAATAATAATAAAAAATTAAGACAAACTTTGACAACAAAACAAACGTTACTGTTATCTCTTCAAAACATCTGAAAACCATAATTTTAAGATCAGTTATATATATATATATATATATATATATATATATATATATATCACCCCGTTAAAATACTCAACTTGATTTTTAAAGATATTTTGAAAGAATGAAGCGTTTATAGAGCACTTTATTGTGTATTGCTGTACACCCACATGAACTGTGTTCATGTTCATGTTAATTCACAGTACATAAACTTTATATGAATACTTTTTTTAGCTTAATATTAATTAACATTAATAAATGCTATTTATTTATTGGTCATGTTAACTGATATAGTTAATTTTAACAAATGAAACTGGATGGCAACATTTTATATTTTGTGTGTATGTGTCTGTGTGTTGATTTTAAAGTGTAACCCTTTCAATTCTGTAAACTTAAAATCCAAACTAGCAGATGGTTACTGTGAATGCATGTGCCAACTGGGCACCGTCTTCCTTATTGATTCTTAGTTATGACAACAATTGATTTTATACAAAAATATATTATACAAAAATTGTACAGATAGGTAACAATGACATTTAAGCAGAAGTGGTGGATATAAAGGAAGCAATAATAACATTTTGCTATCATCATGAATTACATGTTCTTATTTGTAGCATACTGGTTCACAGTTGGCATCTATCTGAAGTCCTTGCATTGATTGCATTTAATTAAATCAACATTATATTTGGTCAGTCTGATCTTGAGGCCTTAGAGATGTTAAATTGTGAAGATCTTGAGTTTTCATTAAAGGGCATGTCCGTGGTGGCCTGACAAAGTTTGATGTTTCTGCATAGACATAGAAGTGGTTATAACTTAGCCTGAAAATGTCTGATCTGCCACAAAATTCACAGGTTTGGTAAGAGTCCTGGCCTGAAGACACCTAAAGACCAATATTCAGATATTATCATAGCGCCACCTGTTGGCAGCAGGATATCTCATATATTTCACTAACTCAAACACACCAAGGTCAATCTGCACCAAACTTCATATGTTTGATAATAGTGCTGGCCTGAACACATCTACATGTCAATAATCAGTTATAGGCATAGCGCCACCAGCTGGCAGCAGCAATTTTGGCACATTTAAATGACTTATGACATATTTTTTCTATATTTACTGTATTAAAAGCATACTGCCCACCGATTGCTGTTTTCCTGAAGCCACCGGTCGGCGGTGAGCCCGGGTGCGAGGGCCCGTTCATCGCTGCTCGCAGCTTTAATTATTCTTCTTCTTCTTCTCCAAAATGAAAAGTCTTTTTGAGGGCCTAAACATGCCCGAAAACTCACGAAACTTTGCACACGCATCAGACCTGGCGAAAATTTACATCTGATATGGTTTTCAAAAGTGGGTGTGGCAAAATGGCTCGATAGCGCCACCTATAAAATTTCAACAGAGTGCCCCTCGAGCTACGTTTCATGTACATGTACGAAACTCGGTACACATATGTAACACACCAATACCTACAAAAAAGTCTCCTGGTGCAACATCCGAAACCCAACAGGAAGTCCGTTATATTGAATTTCCTGTACGATTTTTGTGCAGTTTTTGCCATTTTCAGGCCTCATACTTTAACGAACTCCTCCTACAGTTTTTATCCGATCATCTTCAAATTTGCTGAGTGTCATCATAAGGCCTTTGCGATGTTAAATTGCGAAGCTTTAGAGTTTTCGTCGAAGGGCGTGTCCGTGGCGGCCGGACAAACTTTGATGTTTCGCCATGAAAAAGGAAGTTGCTATAACTCAGGCATACAATGTCCGATCTGCCTCAAACTTCACATGTTTGATGACAGTCCGGTCCTGAACACACGTCAGTGCCCATATTCAGTTATAGTCATAGCGCCACCTGCTGACAACAGGAAATGACATGTTTAACACTGTTACGGACTCCTAGAAACATATTGAAAAGCGTTAACAAGTCTTAAATAGGCTAGCAACATGCTACAAACATGCTAAAACATGCTAGCAACACTTAGCTAAGAGCTAAAGCATGCTATTAATACAAATACAAAAGGAAATTGCTGTAACTCATGTATATAATGTTGAATCTGACCCAAACTTAATATTCAACATGCTACAAAAATAATAAAGCATGCTAGCAACACTTAGCTAATATGCTAAAGCATGCTAATAATACAATGAAACAGGAAGTTACTCTAACTCAGGCATACAATGTCCAATCAGCCCCAAACTTAACATGTTTGATAAGAATCCTGGCCTAAACACACGCCCATCCCCGTATTCAGTTATAGTCATAGCGCCACCAGCTGGTAACAGGAAGCCACATGTTTAATACTGTTGTGGATGCCTAGCAACATTTTAAAAAAAATTCAACAACTGTTAAACAGGGTAGCAACATGCTAGAAACATGCTATAACATGTTAGCAACATTTAGCTAAGTGCTAAAGCATACTCTTAATGCAATGAAACAGGAAGTTACTGTAACTCAGGCATGCAATGTCCAATCAGCCCCAAACTTCACAGGTTTGATAACAGTCCTGGCCTGAAGATATCTACATGCCAATATTCAGTTATAATTATAGCGCCACCTACTGTCAACAGGAAGTGACATGTTTAACACTGTGACACACTATTAGCAACACACTAAAAAAGCCATTGAGTGCTAAACTAGTTTAAAGCGTACTCAAACATGCTAGCAACACTTACTTAGTGCTAAAGCATGTTGTTAAAGACATAAAACAGGAAGTTACTGTAACTCAGACATGCAATGTCCAATCAGCCCCAAACTTCACGTTTGATAAGAGTCCTGGCCTGAAGATATATACATGCCCATATTCAGTTATAGTCACAGCGCCACCTGTTGACAACAGGAAGTGACGTTTAATGGTGTTTCGGACTCCTAGCAACATAATAAAAAGCGTCAGCAAGTTTTAAATAGGCTAGCATCATGCTAGAATCATGTTAAAACATGCTTGCAACACTTAGCTGAGAGCTAAAGCATGATATTAATACAAAGAAAAATAAGTGTAACTCATGCATACAATGTCCAATCTGACCCAAGCTTAATATGTTTGATAAGAGTCCTGGTCTGAACACAAGCCCATGCCCATATTCAGTTATAGTGATAGTGCCACCTGCTGGCAACAGGAAGTCACATGTTTAATACTGTTGTGGATGCCAAGCAACATTTTAAAAATATCAACAAGTGTTAAATAGGGTAGCAACATGCTAGAAACATGTTAGCAACATTTAGCTAAGTGCTAAAGCATACTCTTAATGCAATGAAACAGGAAGTTACTGTAACTCAGGCATGCAATGTCCAATCAGCCCCAAACTTAATATGTTTGATAAGAGTCTTGGCCTGAATACATTTACATGACAATATTCAGTTATAGTCATAGCGCCACCAGCTGGCAACAGCAAATTACTTGTTTTACACTAACTTAAGCATGCAATGTACAATTTGCACCAAACTTGACATGTTTGCCAATAGTCCTGGCCTGAAGACATCTAAAATCCAATATTTTGTAATAGCGCCACCTGTTGGCAGCAGGATATGTCATGACTTACACTCAAGCATGCCATGTTCAAGCTTCACCAAACCTCATATGTTTGATAAAAGCACTGGCCTGAACACATCTGCATGCCAATATTCAGTTATAGGCATAGCGCCACCAGCTGGCAGAAGGAAGATTGGCACATATCAATGACTTTGACATATTCCTCCTACATTTTCTGTGTTAATAGCATAGTGCCCACCATTCGCCACCAATCGGCGGTGAGCCCGAGTGCGAGGGCCCTACCATCGCTGCTTGCAGCTTTAATTATTATTATTCTTCTTCTCCGGAATGAATCGCATTTTTGAGGGCCAACATTATATTTGGTCAGTCTGATCTCGAGGCCTTAGAGATGTTAAATTGTGAAGATCTTGAGTTTTCGTTAAAGGGCGTGTCCATGGCGGCCTGACAAAGTTTGATGTTTCGCCATGGACATAAAAGTTGTTATAACTCAGCCATAAAATGTCCGATCTGCCTCAAACTTCACATGTTTGGTAAGAGTCCTGGCCTGAAGACATCTAAAGGCCAATATACAGATATTATTATAGTGCCACCTATTGGCAGCAGGATATATCATATCTTGCACTAACTCACACATACCAAGGTCAATCTGCACCAAACTTCATATGTTTGATGAAAGTGCTGGCCTGAACACATCTACATGCCAATAATCAGTTATTGGCATAGCGCCACCAGCTGGCAGCAGGAAGTTTGGCACATTTAAGTGACTTTGATCTATTTTTCCTACATTTACTGTATTAAAAGCATACTGCCCACCGTTTGCTGTGTTCCTAAAGCCACCGGTCGGCGGTGAGCCCGTGTGCGAGGGCCCGTTCATCGCTGCTTGCAGCTTTAATTATTATTATTCTTCTTCTTCTCCAAAGTGAATCGCATTTTAGAGGACCTAAACATTCCCGAAAACTCACAAAACTTTGCACACACATCAAACCTGGCGAAAATTTACGTCTGATTTGGGTTTCAGAAGTGGGTGTGGCAAAATGGCTCGACAGCGCCACCTTTAGACGTTCAGCGGTGTGCGCTTTCAGCTGTGATTCACGTACATGCACCGAAATCGGTACACACGTGTAACTCACCAATACCTACAAAAAAGCCTCTTGGAACAAAATCCGGAACCCAACAGGAAGTCGGTTAATATTAATATTCTCAGCAAAATTTGTGTCATTTTTGCCTTTTTCAGGTGTCGTACTTGAACGAACTCCTCCTACAGATTTATTCAGATCAACGCCAAATTTGCAGAGTCTAGTCTAAAGCCCTTTGTGACGTTAAATTGTGAATATCTAGAGTTTTCATCGGAGGGCGTGTCCGTGGCGGCCTCGCAAATTTCGATGTTTCGCCATGAAAAAGGAAGTTGCTATAACTTAGGCATAAAATGTCCGATCTGTCCCAAACTTCACATGTGTGATAACACTCCTGACCTGAAGACATCTACATGCCCATATTCAGTTATAGTCATAGCGCCACCTGCAGGCAACAGGAAGTGTCATGCTGTACTCTACAACCAACTCCTTCTAGAGATTTATACAGATCAACACCAAAATCGGTCAGTCTAATATAAAGGCCTTAGCGATGTTAAATTGTGAAGATCTTGAGTTTTCGGTAAAGGGCGTGTCCGTGGCGGCCTGACAAATTTCCAGGTCTCGCCATGGATGTAAAACTTGTAATAACTCAGCCATAAAATGTCCGATTTGCCTCAAACTTCAAATATTCGATAAGAGTCCTGGCCTGAACACATCTGAAGGCCTATATTCTATTATAATCATAGCGCCACCTGTTGGCAACAGGAAATGACTTGTATCAAACTCCTCCTAGAGATTTAATGATATCAACATTATATTTGGTCATACTGATCTAGAGGACTTAGAGATGTTAAATTGCAAAGATCTTGAGTTTTCGTTAAAGGGCGTGTCCGTGGCGGCGTCACAAAGTTTGATGTTTCGCCATGTACATAGAAGTTGTTATAACTCAGCCATAAAATGTCCGATCTGCCTCAAACTTCACAGGTTTTGTAAGAGTCCTGGCCTGAAGACACCTAAAGGCCAATATTCAGATATTATCATAGCGCCACCTGTTGGCAGCAGGATATATCATATCTTTCACTAACTCAAACATACCAAGGTCAATCTGCACCAAACTTCATATGTTTGATGAAAGTGCCAGCCTGAACACATCTACATGCCAATAGTCAGTTATAGGCATAGCGCCACCAGCTGGCAGCAGGAAATTTGGCACATTTAAGTGACTTTGACATAATTTTTCCTATTTTTACCGGATTAAATGCATACTCCCCACCATTAGCTGTGTTCCAAAAGCCACCGGTCGGCGGTGAGCCCGTGTGCGAGGGCCCGTTCATCGCTGCTTGCAGCTTTAATTATTATTATTATTCTTATCCGGAATGAATCGCATTTTTGAGGGCCTAAACATACCCGAAAACTAACAAAACTTTGCACACACATCAGACCTGGCGAAAATGGACATCTGATATGGGTTGCAGAAGTGGGTGTGGCAAAATGGCTCAATAGCGCCACCTTTACACGTTCCGCGGTGTGCGCATTCAGCTGTGATTATCGTACATGCACAAAAATCGGTACACATATGCAACACACCAATACCTACAAAAAAGCCTCTTGAGATAAAATCCGAAACCCAACAGGAAGTCGGTTATTATTAATTTTCTCACCAAAATTTGTGTCATTTTTGCCATTTTCAGGTGTCATACTTGAACGAACTCCTCCTAGAGATTTATTCCGATCAACACCAAATTTGGTGAGTCTAATCTAAAGCCCTTTGTGACGTTAAATTGTGCAGATCTAGAGTTTTCATCGGAGGGCGTGTCCGTGGCGGCCTCGCAAATTTCGATGTTTCGCCATGAAAAAGGAAGTTGCTATAACTTAGGCATAAAATGTCTGATCTGTCCCAAACTTCACATGTGTGATAACACTCCTGACCTGAAGACATCTACATGCCCATATTCAGTTATAGTCATAGCGCCACCTGCTGGCAACAGGAAGTGTCATGTTGTACTCTGCAACAAACTCCTCCTAGAAATTTATACAGATCAACACCAAAATCGGTCAGTCTAATATAAAGGCTTTAGTGATGTTAAATTGCGAAGATCTTGAGTTTTCGTTGAAGGGCGTGTCCGTGGCGGCCTGACAAATTTCGAGTTCTCGCCATGGATATAAAACTTGTTATAACTCAGCCATAAAATGTCCAATTAGCCTCAAACTTCACATGTTCGATAAGAGTCCTGGCCTGAACACATCTGAAGGCCAATATTCTATTATAATCACAGCGCCACCTGTTGGCAACAGGAAATGACTTGTATCAAACTCCTCCTAGAGATTTAATGATATCAACATTATATTTGGTCAGTCTGATCTAGAGGCCTTAGAGATGTTAAATTGTGAAGATCTTGAGTTTTCGTCAAAGGGCGTGTCCGTGGTGGCCTGACAAAGTTTGATGTTTCGCCATGGACATAGAAGTTGTTATAACTCAGCCATAAAATATCCGATCTGCCTCAAACTTCACAGGTTTGGTAAGAGTCCTGGCCTGAAGACATCTAAAGGCCAATATTCAAATATTATCATAGCGCCACCTGTTGGCAGCAGGATATATCATATCTTTCACTAACTCAAACATACCAAGGTCAATCTGCAACAAACTTCATATGTTTGATAATAGTGCTGGCCTGAACACATCTACATGCCAATAATCAGTTATAGGCATAGCGCCACCAGCTGGCAGCAGGAAGTTTGGCACATTTAAGTGACTTTGATCTATTTTTCCTACATTTACTGTATTAAAAGCATACTGCCCACCGTTTGATGTTTTCCTAAAGCCACCGGTCGGCGGTGAGCCCGGGTGCGAGGGCCCGTTCATCGCTGCTTGCAGCTTTAATTATTATTAGGGCCCGAGCACCGATGGTGTGAGGACCCTATTGGATCTGCTTCGTTTATTATTATTATTAGGGCCCGAGCACTACAGTGCGAGGACCCTATTGGAATTGCTCCGTTTATTCTTCTTCTTCTTCTTCTTCTTCTTCTTCTCCAAAATGAAAAGTCTTTTTGAGGGCCTAAACATGCCCGAAAACTCACGAAACTTTGCACACGCATCAGACCTGGCGAAAATTTACATCTGATATGGTTTTCAAAAGTGGGTGTGGCAAAATGGCTCGATAGCGCCACCTATAAAATTTCAACGGAGTGCCCCTCGAGCTACGTTTCACGTACATGTACGAAACTCGGTACACATATGTAACTCACCAATACCTACAAAAAAGTCTCCTGGTGCAACATCCGAAACCCAACAGGAAGTCCGTTATATTGAATTTCCTGTACGATTTTTGTGCAGTTTTTGCCATTTTCAGGCCTCATACTTTAACGAACTCCTCCTACAGTTTTAATCCGATCATTTTCAAATTTGCTGAGAGTCATCATAAGGCCTTTGCGATGTTAAATTGCGAAGCTTTAGAGTTTTCGTCGAAAGGCGTGTCCGTGGCGGCCGGACAAACTTTGATGTTTCGCCATGAAAAAGGAAGTTGCTATAACTCAGGCATACGATGTCTGTTCTGCCTCAAACTTCACATGTTTGATGACAGTCCGGTCCTGAACACACGTCAGTGCCCATATTCAGTTATAGTCATAGCGCCACCTGCTGACAACAGGAAATGACATGTTTAACACTGTTACGGACTCCTAGAAACATATTGAAAAGCGTTAACAAGTCTTAAATAGGCTAGCAACATGCTACAAACATGCTAAAACATGCTAGCAACACTTAGCTAAGAGCTAAAGCATGCTATTAATACAAATACAAAAGGAAATTGCTGTAACTCATGTATATACTGTTGAATCTGACCCAAACTTAATATTCAACATGCTACAAAAATAATAAAGCATGCTAGCAACACTTAGCTAATATGCTAAAGCATGCTAATAATACAATGAAACAGGAAGTTACTCTAACTCAGGCATACAATGTCCAATCAGCCCCAAACTTAACATGTTTGATAAGAATCCTGGCCTAAACACACGCCCATGCCCGTATTCAGCTATAGTCATAGCGCCACCAGCTGGTAACAGGAAGCCACATGTTTAATACTGTTGTGGATGCCTAGCAACATTTTAAAAAAATTCAACAACTGTTAAACAGGGTAGCAACATGCTAGAAACATGCTATAACATGTTAGCAACATTTAGCTAAGTGCTAAAGCATACTCTTAATGCAATGAAACAGGAAGTTACTGTAACTCAGGCATGCAATGTCCAATCAGCCCCAAACTTCACATGTTTGATAACAGTCCTGGCCTGAAGATATCTACATGCCAATATTCAGTTATAGCACCACCTACTGTCAACAGGAAGTGACATGTTTAACAATGTGACACACTATTAGCAACACACCAAAAAAGCCATTGAGTGCTAAACTAGTTTAAAACGTACTCAAACATGCTAGCAACACTTACTTAGTGCTAAAGCATGTTGTTAAAGACATAAAACAGGAAGTTACTGTAACTCAGACATGCAATGCCCAATCAGCCCCAAACTTCACATGTTTGATAAGACTCCTGGCCTGAAGATATATACATGCCCATATTCAGTTATAGTCACAGCGCCACCTGCTGACAACAGGAAGTGTTGTTTAATGGTGTTACGGACTCCTAGCAACATATTAAAAAGCTTTAGCAAGTTTTAAATAGGCTAGCATCATGCTAGAATCATGTTAAAACATGCTAGCAACACTTTAGCTAAGAGCTAAAGCATGATATTAATACAAAGAAAAATAAGTGTAACTCATGCATACAATGTCCAATCTGACCCAAGCTTAATATGTTTGATAAGAGTCCTGGTCTGAACACAAGCCCATGCCCATATTCAGTTATAGTCATAGTGCCACCTTCTGGCAACAGGAAGTCACATGTTTAATACTGTTGTGGATGCCAAGCAACATTTTAAAAATATCAACAAGTGTTAAATAGGGTAGCAACATGCTAGAAACATGTTAGCAACATTTAGCTAAGTGCTAAAGCATACTCTTAATGCAATGAAACAGGAAGTTACTGTAACTCAGGCATGCAATGTCTAATCAGCCCCAAACTTAATAAGTTTGATAAGAGTCCTGGCCTGAATACATTTACATGCCAGTATTTAGTTATAGTCATAGCGCCACCAGCTGGCAACAGCAAATTACTTGTTTTACACTAACTTAAGCATGCAATGTACAATTTGCACCAAACTTGACATGTTTGCCAATAGCCCTGGCCTGAAGACATCTAAAAGCCAATATTTCTTAATAGCGCCACCTGTTGGCAGCAGGATATGTCATGACTTACACTCAAGCATGCCATGTTCAAGCTTCACCAAACTTCATATGTTTCATGAAAGCACTGGCCTGAACACATCTGCATGCCAATATTCAGTTATAGGCATAGCGCCACCAGCTGGCAGCAGGAAGATTGGCACATATCAATGACTTTGACATATTCCTCCTACATTTACTGTGTTAATAGCATAGTGCCCACCATTCGCCACCGATCGGCGGTGAGCCCGAGTGCGAGGGCCCTACCATCGCTGCTTGCAGCTTTAATTAGGGCCCGAGCACCGATGGTGTGAGGACCCTATTGGATCCGCTTCGTTTATTATTATTATTATTATTATTAGGGCCCGAGCACCTATGGTGTGAGGACCCTATTGGATCTGCTTCGTTTATTATTATTATTATTATTATTAGGGCCCGAGCACCGATGGTGTGAGGACCCTATTGAATCTGCTCCGTTTATTATTATTAGGGCCCGAGCACCGATGGTGTGAGGACCCTATTGGATCTGCTTCGTTTATTATTATTATTAGGGCCCGAGCACCGATGGTGTGAGGACCCTATTGGATCTGCTCCGTTTATTATTATTATTATTATTATTATTATTATTATTCTCCAAAATGAATCGCATTTTAGAGGACCTAAACATGCCCGAAAACTCACAAAACTTTGCACACACATCAAACCTCGCGAAAATTTACGTCTGATATGGGGTTCAGAAGTGGGTGTGGCAAAATGGCTCGACAGCGCCACCTTTAGACGTTCAGCGGTGTGCGCTTTCAGCTGTGATTCACGTACATGCACGGAAATCGGTACACACATGTAACACACCAATACCTACAAAAAAGCCTCTTGGAGCAAAATTTGGAACCCAACAGGAAGTCGGTTAATATTAATATTCTCAACAAAATTTGTGTCATTTTTGCCATTTTCAGGCGTCGTACTTGAACGAACTCCTCCTAGAGATTTATTCGGATCAACGCCAAATTTGCAGAGTCTAGTCTAAAGCCCTTTGTGACGTTAAATTGTGAAGATCTAGAGTTTTCATCAGAGGGCGTGTCCGTGGCGGCCTCGCAAATTTCGATGTTTCGCCATTAAAAAGGAAGTTGCTATAACTCAGGCATACAATGTCCGATCTGTCCCAAACTTCACATGTGTGATAACACTCCTGACCTGATGACATCTACATCCCCATATTCAGTTTTACTCATAGCGCCACCTGCTGGCAACAGGAAGTGTCATGCTGTACTCTGCAACAAACTCCTCCAAGAAATTTAATCAGATCAACACCAAAATCGGTCAGTCTAATAAAAAGGCTTTAGTGATGTTAAATTGCGAAGATCTTGAGTTTTCGATGAAGGGCGTGTCCGTGGCGGCCTGACAAATTTCGAGGTCTCGCCATGGATATAAAACTTGTTATAACTCAGTCATAAAATGTCAGATTTGCCTCAAACTTCACATGTTTGATAAGAGTCCTGGCCTGAACCAATCTGAAAGCCAATATTCTATTATAATCACAGCGCCACCTGTTGGCAACAGGAAATGACTTGTACCAAACTCCTCCTAGAGATTTAATGATATCAACATTATATTTGGTCAGTCTGATCTAGAGGCCTTAGAGATGTTAAATTGTGAAGATCTTGAGTTTTCGTTAAAGGGCGTGTCCATGGCGGCCTGACAAAGTTTGATGTTTCGCCATGGACATAAAAGTTGTTATAACTCAGCCATAAAATGTCCGATCTGCCTCAAACTTCACATGTTTGGTAAAAGTCCTGGCCTGAAGACATCTAAAGGCCAATATACAGATATTATTATAGCGCCACCCATTGGCAGTAGGATATTTCATATCTTGCACTAACTCAAACATACCAAGGTCAATCTGCACCAAACTTCATATGTTTGATGAAAGTGCTGGCCTGAACACATCTACATGCCAATAATCAGTTATAGGCATAGCGCCACCAGCTGGCAGCAGGAAGTTTGGCACATTTAAGTGACTTTGATCTATTTTTCCTACATTTACTGTATTAAAAGCATACTGCCCACCGTTTGCTGTTTTCCTAAAGCCACCGGTCGGCGGTGAGCCCGGGTGCGAGGGCCCGTTCATCGCTGCTTGCAGCTTTAATTAGGGCCCGAGCACTACAGTGCGAGGACCCTATTGGAATTGCTCCGTTTATTCTTCTTCTTCTTCTTCTTCTTCTTCTTCTTCTTCTCCAAAGTGAAAAGTCTTTTTGAGGGCCTAAACATGCCCGAAAACTCACAAAACTTTGCACACGCATCAGACCTGGCGAAAATTTACATCTGATATGGTTTTCAAAAGTGGGTGTGGCAAAATGGCTCGATAGCGCCACCTATAAAATTTCAACGGAGTGCCCCTCGAGCTACGTTTCATGTACATGTACGAAACTCGATACACATATGTAACACACCAATACCTACAAAAAAGTCTCCTGGTGCAACATCCGAAACCCAACAGGAAGTCCGTTATATTGAATTTCCTGTATGATTTTTGTGCAGTTTTTGCCATTTTCAGGCCTCATACTTTAACGAACTCCTCCTACAGTTTTTATCCGATCATCTTCAAATTTGCTGAGTGTCATCATAAGGCCTTTGCGATGTTAAATTGCGAAGCTTTAGAGTTTTCGTCGAAGGGCGTGTCCGTGGCGGCCGGACAAACTTTGATGTTTCGCCATGAAAACGGAAGTTGCTATAACTCAGGCATACGATGTCCGATCTGCCTCAAACTTCACATGTTTGATGACAGTCCGGTCCTGAACACACATCAGTGCCCATATTCAGTTATAGTCATAGCGCCACCTGCTGACAACAGGAAATGACATGTTTAACACTGTTACGGACTCCTAGAAACATATTGAAAAGCGTTAACAAGTCTTAAATAGGCTAGCAACATGCTACAAACATGCTAAAACATGCTAGCAACACTTAGCTAAGAGCTAAAGCATGCTATTAATACAAATACAAAAGGAAATTGCTGTAACTCATGTATATAATGTTGAATCTGACCCAAACTTAATATTCAACATGCTACAAAAATAATAAAGCATGCTAGCAACACTTAGCTAATATGTTAATGCATGCTAATAATACAATGAAACAGGAAGTTACTCTAACTCAGGCATACAATGTCCAATCAGCCCCAAACTTAACATGTTTGATAAGAATCCTGGCCTAAACACACGCCAATGCCCGTATTCAGTTATAGTCATAGCGCCACCAGCTGGTAACAGGAAGCCACATGTTTAATACTGTTGTGGATGCCTAGCAACATTTTAAAAAAATTCAACAACTGTTAAACAGGGTAGCAACATGCTAGAAACATGCTATAACATGTTAGCAACATTTAGCTAAGTGCTAAAGCATACTCTTAATGCAATGAAACAGGAAGTTACTCTAACTCAGGCATGCAATGTCCAATCAGCCCCAAACTTCACATGTTTGATAACAGTCCTGACCTGAAGATATCTACATGCCAATATTCAGTTATAGTCATAGCGCCACCTACTGTCAACAGGAATTGACATGTTTTACACTGTGACACATTATTAGCAACACACTAAAAAAGCCATTGAGTGCTAAACTAGTTTAAAACGTACCCAAACATGCTAGCAGCACTTACTTAGTGCTAAAGCATGTTGTTAAAGACATAAAACAGGAAGTTACTGTAACTCAGGCATGCAATGTACAATCAGCCCCAAACTTCACATGTTTGATAACAGTCCTGGCCTAAAGATATCTACATGCCAATATTCAGTTATAGTTATAGCGCCACCTACTGTCAACAGGAAGTGACATGTTTAACACTGTGACACACTATTTGCAACACACTAAAAAAGCCATTGAGTGCTAAACTAGTTTAAAACGTACTCAAACATGCTAGCAACACTTACAACTTACTTACTAAAGCATGTTGTTAAAGACATAAAACAGGAAGTTACTGTAACTCAGACATGCAATGTCCAATCAGCCCCAAACTTCACGTTTGATAAGAGTCCTGGCCTGAAGATATATACATGCCCATATTCAGTTATAGTCACAGCGCCACCTGCTGACAACAGGAAGTGACGTTTAATGGTGTTACGGACTCCTAGCAACATAATAAAAAGCGTCAGCAAGTTTTAAATAGGCTAGCATCATGCTAGAATCATGTTAAAACATGCTAGCAACACTTAGCTGAGAGCTAAAGCATAATATTAATACAAAGAAAAATAAGTGTAACTCATGCATACAATGTCCAATCTGACCCAAGCTTAATATGTTTGATAAGAGTCCTGGTCTGAACACAAGCCCATGCCCATATTCAGTTATAGTCATAGTGCCACCTGCTGGCAACAGGAAGTCACATGTTTAATACTGTTGTGGATGCCCAGCAACATTTTAAAAATATCAACAAGTGTTAAATAGGGTAGCAACATGCTAGAAACATGTTAGCAACATTTAGCTAAGTGCTAAAGCATACTCTTAATGCAATGAAACAGGAAGTTACTGTAACTCAGGCATGCAATGTCCAATCAGCCCCAAACTTAATATGTTTGATAAGAGTCTTGGCCTGAATACATTTACATGCCAATATTTAGTTATAGTCATAGCGCCACCAGCTGGCAACAGAAAATTACTTGTTTTACACTAACTTAAGCATGCAATGTACAATTTGCACCAAACTTGACATGTTTGCCAATAGTCCTGGCCTGAAGACATCTAAAAGCCAATATTTTGTAATAGCGCCACCTGTTGGCAGCAGGATATGTCATGACTTACACTCAAGCATGCCATGTTCAAGCTTCACCAAACTTCATATGTTTGATAAAAGCACTGGCCTGAACACATCTGCATGCCAATATTCAGTTATAGGCATAGCGCCACCAGCTGGCAGAAGGAAGATTGGCACATATCAATGACTTTGACATATTCCTCCTACATTTTCTGTGTTAATAGCATAGTGCCCACCATTCGCCACCGATCGGCGGTGAGCCCGAGTGCGAGGGCCCTACCATCGCTGCTTGCAGCTTTAATTAGGGCCCGAGCACTACAGTGCGAGGACCCTATTGGAATTGCTCCGTTTATTATTATTCTTCTTCTTCTTCTCCAAAATGAAAAGTCTTTTTGAGGGCCTAAACATGCCCGAAAACTCACGAAACTTTGCACACGCATCAGACCTGGCGAAAATTTACATCTGATATGGTTTTCAAAAGTGGGTGTGGCAAAATGGCTCGATAGCGCCACCTATAAAATTTCAACGGAGTGCGCCTCGAGCTACGTTTCTCGTACATGTACGAAACTCGGTACACATATGTAACACACCAATACCTACAAAAAAGTCTCCTGGTGCAACATCCAAAACCCAACAGGAAGTCCGTTATATTGAATTTCCTGTACGATTTTTGTGCAGTTTTTGCCATTTTCAGGCTTCGTACTTTAACGAACTCCTCCTACAGTTTTTATCCGATCATCTTCAAATTTGCTGAGTGTCATCATAAGGCCTTTGCGATGTTAAATTGCGAAGCTTTAGAGTTTTCGTCGAAGGGCGTGTCCGTGGCGGCCTGACAAACTTTGATGTTTCGCCATGAAAAAGGAAGTTGCTATAACTCAGGCATACAATGTCCGATCTGCCTCAAACTTCACATGTTTGATGACAGTCCAGTCCTGAACACACGTCAGTGCCTAAATTCAGTTATAGTCATAGCGCCACCTGCTGACAACAGGAAATGACATGTTTAACACTGTTACGGACTCTTAGCAACATATTGAAAAGCGTTAACAAGTCTTATATAGGCTAGCAACATGCTACAAACATGCTAAAACATGCTAGCAACACTTAGCTAAGAGCTAAAGCATGCTATTAATACAAATACAAAAGGAAATTGCTGTAACTCATGTATATACTGTTGAATCTGACCCAAACTTAATATTCAAGATGCTACAAAAATAATAAAGCATGCTAGCAACACTTAGCTAATATGCTAAAGCATGCTAATTATACAATAAAACAGGAAGTTACTCTAACTCAGGCATACCATGTCCAATCAGCCCCAAACTTAACATGTTTGATAAGAATCATGGCCTAAACACACGCCCATGCCTGTATTCAGTTATAGTCATAGCGCCACCAGCTGGTAACAGGAAGCCACATGTTTAATACTGTTGTGGATGATTAGCAACATTTAAAAAAAAAATTCAACAACTGTTAAATAGGGTAGCAACATGCTAGAAACATGCTATAACATGTTAGCAACATTTAGCTAAGTGCTAAAGCATGCTCTTAATGCAATGGAACAGGAAGTTACTGTAACTCAGGCATGCAATGTCCAATCAGCCCCAAACTTCACATGTTTGATAACAGTCCTGGCCTGAAGATGTCTACATGCCAATATTCAGTTATAGTTATAGCGCCACCTACTGTCAACAGGAAGTGACATGTTTAACACTGTGACACACTATTAGCAACACACTAAAAAAGCCATTGAGTGCTAAACTAGTTTAAAACGTACTCAAACATGCTAGCAACACTTACTTAGTGCTAAAGCATGTTGTTAAAGACATAAAACAGGAAGTTACTGTAACTCAGGCATGCAATGTCTAATCAGCCCCAAACTTCACATGTTTGATAAGACTCCTGGCCTGAAGATTTATACATGCCCATATTCAGTTATAGTCACAGCGCCACCTTCTGACAACAGGAAGTGTCGTTTAAAGGTGTTACGGACTCCTAGCAACATATTAAAAAGCGTTAGCAAGTTTTAAATAGGCTAGCATCATGCTAGAATCATGTTAAAACATGCTAGCAACACTTAGCTAAGAGCTAAAGCATGATATTAATACAAAGAAAAATAAGTGTAACTCATGCATACAATGTCCAATCTGACCCAAGCTTAATATGTTTGATAAGAGTCCTGGTCTGAACACAAGCCCATGCCCATATTCAGTTATAGTCATAGTGCCACCTACTGGCAACAGGAAGTCACATGTTTAATACTGTTGTGGATGCCAAGCAACATCTTAAAAATATCAACAAGTGTTAAATAGGGTAGCAACATGCTAGAAACATGTTAGCAACATTTAGCTAAGTGCTAAAGCATACTCTTAATGCAATGAAACAGGAAGTTACTGTAACTCAGGCATGCAATGTCCAATCAGCCCCAAACTTAATATGTTTGATAAGAGTCCTGGCCTGAATACATTTACATGCCAGTATTTAGTTATAGTCATAGCGCCACCAGCTGGCAACAGCAAATTACTTGTTTTACACTAACTTAAGCATGCAATGTACAATTTGCACCAAACTTGACATGTTTGCCAATAGTCCTGGCCTGAACACATCTGCATGCCAATATTCAGTTATAGGCATAGCGCCACCAGCTGGCAGCAGGAAGATTGGCACATATCAATGACTTTGACATATTCCTCCTACATTTACTGTGTTAATAGCATAGTGCCCACCATTCGCCACCGATCGGCGGTGAGCCCGAGTGCGAGGGCCCTACCATCGCTGCTTGCAGCTTTAATTAGGGGCCAAGCACCGAAGGTGCGAAGGCACCTATTGAAACCGTTAGAATTCTTATTATTATTATTATTCTTCCGCCGCAAGTCTATGGCAGCCCATAGAACCGCTTGCGGGAAAGTTGTATAATTTGGCACACTGATAGAGGGCCGACTCAACATTAACCATAGCAAGTTTGGAGTCTCTAATTCAAACTCTCTAGCGCCACCACTTGTCCAAACTTTCACTTTCTTTTTGCTAATAACTTTTGAACCGTAAGCCATAAAATCAAAATTCCAATTTTCACTGAATCCTTGGGTTATGCCGAGTCGAATGAACACCAAATTTCAAAAATCCTAAGGTTTAGTTTTTTTTCTATAATTTTTTGTTTATAAAACCTACTTTTTCGAACTCGTCCTAGACGGTTTGTCTGATTTACACCAAAATTGGCTCAGATCATCTTAAGACCATGCAGGCAAAAAGTTATGGAATTCAAGTTGATTAGTCAAACCGTTCTCGAATAACGCGCTAATTAATTCTACGAAAAGCGTTCAAAAATGGACGTGAGGCCGTATCTCCGCAACGCTTTGGAATATTGAGACCAAACTTGGTGTGTGTTGTAACAAGCATGACCTGAGGCTACCTGCAGTGTTTCGTCACAGTGCCACCTAGTGGTCAGGAGATATGAAAAATGGCTGTTTTTGCTTATAACTTCTCAGTGGTTTGACCAAAAATCTCAAAACTGGTCTTGTTAGATTCGGAGGAGCATGCCGAGTCGACCCATATCCAATTTTCCCATGTCAGCCATTTTGGGTGTCGGCCATTTTGAATTTAGATTTAAAATGCTGTATCTTGAGAACGGATTAACGTATCGTTTCGACAATAATTACAAAAATGTTCGGCACCATGCCCTGAATGTACATACCAATTTTGGGGCCAGCGCCACCTTGTGGTCAAAAGTTATAACGAAATTTCGAAAAATGCTAATAACTTCTGAAAAATGTTTTTGAAAAAAATGGCTTATTGTAATAAAAGTGATCTCAAAATATTCCTTGGGTCAGGCCGAGAACATTGATACCAATTATGCCAAAATTGGCCTAACTTCCTGTTCGCCATTTTGATTAATGTATAAAACCTACTTTTTCGAACTCCTCCTAGACCGTTAGTCAGATTTTCACCAAATTTGACTCGGATCATCTTCAGACCATGCTGACAAAAAGTTATGGATTTCGTGTCGATATTCGAAACCGTTTTCATTTAACGCATCAACGAATTTGCAGGTAAGATGCCAAAGCGCATCGGAAGCTGCATCTCTGCAAAGCTTTGAGATATTTGCACCAAATTTGGTATGTGGCATTACCACCTCACACTGATTACACCACATCAATTTGGTAGCAGCGCCACCTATTGGTCAAGAGTAATGAAGCATTCATTGACCATTAGTTTTTAAATGAACAAAAATGCTAATAACTGTAGATAGCATTAGCCTATTGTAATGAAGCTGGTCTCAAAATATTCCTTGGGTCATGCCGACAACATAGATACCAATTATGCAACAGTTGGCCAAACTCCCTGTCCGCCATTTTGATTTATGTTGAAAACTTACTTTTTCGAACTAGTCCTAGACCGTTTGTCCGATTTTCACCAAAATCGAGTCAGATCATCTTCAGACTGTGCTGACAAAAAAGTTATGGATTTCATGTTGATAGATGAAACCGTTTTCGTACAGCGCCTCTATAAATTTCAGGCTTGATGTGAAAATGACTCTAAGGCTATATCTTTGGAAAACTTTGACATAATGACACCAAACTTTGTGTGAACGTTTGTCATCTCACACTAAACACACCACATGGATTTGATAACAGCGCCACCTGTTGGTCAAACCTAATAAGCCATTAAATCATATCAGTAGGCGTTCTACATCACTTTTCTGTCGTTTTGACTAAAATCATCCTAAAATGGCTTCTTTTTACTTATTGTTGCAGTTGGTCTGCTGTTCCTGCCATCGTTAGCTCCTCATTTTCCGCTTTGAGTGCTTGGCCCCGTAATTGCTGCTTGCAGCTATATTTATTATTATTCTTCTTCTTCTCCAAAGTGAATCGCATTTTAGAGGACCTAAACATTCCCGAAAACTCACAAAACTTTGCACACACATCAAACCTGGCGAAAATTTACGTCTGATTTGGGTTTCAGAAGTGGGTGTGGCAAAATGGCTCGACAGCGCCACCTTTAGACGTTCAGCGGTGTGCGCTTTCAGCTGTGATTCACGTACATGCACCGAAATCGGTACACACGTGTAACTCACCAATACCTACAAAAAAGCCTCTTGGAACAAAATCCGGAACCCAACAGGAAGTCGGTTAATATTAATATTCTCAGCAAAATTTGTGTCATTTTTGCCTTTTTCAGGTGTCGTACTTGAACGAACTCCTCCTACAGATTTATTCAGATCAACGCCAAATTTGCAGAGTCTAGTCTAAAGCCCTTTGTGACGTTAAATTGTGAATATCTAGAGTTTTCATCGGAGGGCGTGTCCGTGGCGGCCTCGCAAATTTCGATGTTTCGCCATGAAAAAGGAAGTTGCTATAACTTAGGCATAAAATGTCCGATCTGTCCCAAACTTCACATGTGTGATAACACTCCTGACCTGAAGACATCTACATGCCCATATTCAGTTATAGTCATAGCGCCACCTGCAGGCAACAGGAAGTGTCATGCTGTACTCTACAACCAACTCCTTCTAGAGATTTATACAGATCAACACCAAAATCGGTCAGTCTAATATAAAGGCCTTAGCGATGTTAAATTGTGAAGATCTTGAGTTTTCGGTAAAGGGCGTGTCCGTGGCGGCCTGACAAATTTCGAGGTCTCGCCATGGATGTAAAACTTGTAATAACTCAGCCATAAAATGTCCGATTTGCCTCAAACTTCAAATATTCGATAAGAGTCCTGGCCTGAACACATCTGAAGGCCTATATTCTATTATAATCATAGCGCCACCTGTTGGCAACAGGAAATGACTTGTATCAAACTCCTCCTAGAGATTTAATGATATCAACATTATATTTGGTCATACTGATCTAGAGGACTTAGAGATGTTAAATTGCAAAGATCTTGAGTTTTCGTTAAAGGGCGTGTCCGTGGCGGCGTCACAAAGTTTGATGTTTCGCCATGTACATAGAAGTTGTTATAACTCAGCCATAAAATGTCCGATCTGCCTCAAACTTCACAGGTTTTGTAAGAGTCCTGGCCTGAAGACACCTAAAGGCCAATATTCAGATATTATCATAGCGCCACCTGTTGGCAGCAGGATATATCATATCTTTCACTAACTCAAACATACCAAGGTCAATCTGCACCAAACTTCATATGTTTGATGAAAGTGCCAGCCTGAACACATCTACATGCCAATAGTCAGTTATAGGCATAGCGCCACCAGCTGGCAGCAGGAAATTTGGCACATTTAAGTGACTTTGACATAATTTTTCCTATTTTTACCGGATTAAATGCATACTCCCCACCATTAGCTGTGTTCCAAAAGCCACCGGTCGGCGGTGAGCCCGTGTGCGAGGGCCCGTTCATCGCTGCTTGCAGCTTTAATTATTATTATTATTCTTATCCGGAATGAATCGCATTTTTGAGGGCCTAAACATACCCGAAAACTAACAAAACTTTGCACACACATCAGACCTGGCGAAAATGGACATCTGATATGGGTTGCAGAAGTGGGTGTGGCAAAATGGCTCAATAGCGCCACCTTTACACGTTCCGCGGTGTGCGCATTCAGCTGTGATTATCGTACATGCACAAAAATCGGTACACATATGCAACACACCAATACCTACAAAAAAGCCTCTTGAGATAAAATCCGAAACCCAACAGGAAGTTGGTTATTATTAATTTTCTCACCAAAATTTGTGTCATTTTTGCCATTTTCAGGTGTCATACTTGAACGAACTCCTCCTAGAGATTTATTCCGATCAACACCAAATTTGGTGAGTCTAATCTAAAGCCCTTTGTGACGTTAAATTGTGCAGATCTAGAGTTTTCATCGGAGGGCGTGTCCGTGGCGGCCTCGCAAATTTCGATGTTTCGCCATGAAAAAGGAAGTTGCTATAACTTAGGCATAAAATGTCTGATCTGTCCCAAACTTCACATGTGTGATAACACTCCTGACCTGAAGACATCTACATGCCCATATTCAGTTATAGTCATAGCGCCACCTGCTGGCAACAGGAAGTGTCATGTTGTACTCTGCAACAAACTCCTCCTAGAAATTTATACAGATCAACACCAAAATCGGTCAGTCTAATATAAAGGCTTTAGTGATGTTAAATTGCGAAGATCTTGAGTTTTCGTTGAAGGGCGTGTCCGTGGCGGCCTGACAAATTTCGAGTTCTCGCCATGGATATAAAACTTGTTATAACTCAGCCATAAAATGTCCAATTAGCCTCAAACTTCACATGTTCGATAAGAGTCCTGGCCTGAACACATCTGAAGGCCAATATTCTATTATAATCACAGCGCCACCTGTTGGCAACAGGAAATGACTTGTATCAAACTCCTCCTAGAGATTTAATGATATCAACATTATATTTGGTCAGTCTGATCTAGAGGCCTTAGAGATGTTAAATTGTGAAGATCTTGAGTTTTCGTCAAAGGGCGTGTCCGTGGTGGCCTGACAAAGTTTGATGTTTCGCCATGGACATAGAAGTTGTTATAACTCAGCCATAAAATATCTGATCTGCCTCAAACTTCACAGGTTTGGTAAGAGTCCTGGCCTGAAGACATCTAAAGGCCAATATTCAAATATTATCATAGCGCCACCTGTTGGCAGCAGGATATATCATATCTTTCACTAACTCAAACATACCAAGGTCAATCTGCAACAAACTTCATATGTTTGATAATAGTGCTGGCCTGAACACATCTACATGCCAATAATCAGTTATAGGCATAGCGCCACCAGCTGGCAGCAGGAAGTTTGGCACATTTAAGTGACTTTGATCTATTTTTCCTACATTTACTGTATTAAAAGCATACTGCCCACCGTTTGATGTTTTCCTAAAGCCACCGGTCGGCAGTGAGCCCGGGTGCGAGGGCCCGTTCATCGCTGCTTGCAGCTTTAATTATTATTAGGGCCCGAGCACCGATGGTGTGAGGACCCTATTGGATCTGCTTCGTTTATTATTATTATTAGGGCCCGAGCACTACAGTGCGAGGACCCTATTGGAATTGCTCCGTTTATTCTTCTTCTTCTTCTTCTTCTTCTTCTTCTCCAAAATGAAAAGTCTTTTTGAGGGCCTAAACATGCCCGAAAACTCACGAAACTTTGCACACGCATCAGACCTGGCGAAAATTTACATCTGATATGCTCGATAGCGCCACCTATAAAATTTCAACGGAGTGCCCCTCGAGCTACGTTTCACGTACATGTACGAAACTCGGTACACATATGTAACTCACCAATACCTACAAAAAAGTCTCCTGGTGCAACATCCGAAACCCAACAGGAAGTCCGTTATATTGAATTTCCTGTACGATTTTTGTGCAGTTTTTGCCATTTTCAGGCCTCATACTTTAACGAACTCCTCCTACAGTTTTAATCCGATCATTTTCAAATTTGCTGAGAGTCATCATAAGGCCTTTGCGATGTTAAATTGCGAAGCTTTAGAGTTTTCGTCGAAAGGCGTGTCCGTGGCGGCCGGACAAACTTTGATGTTTCGCCATGAAAAAGGAAGTTGCTATAACTCAGGCATACGATGTCCGTTCTGCCTCAAACTTCACATGTTTGATGACAGTCCGGTCCTGAACACACGTCAGTGCCCATATTCAGTTATAGTCATAGCGCCACCTGCTGACAACAGGAAATGACATGTTTAACACTGTTACGGACTCCTAGAAACATATTGAAAAGCGTTAACAAGTCTTAAATAGGCTAGCAACATGCTACAAACATGCTAAAACATGCTAGCAACACTTAGCTAAGAGCTAAAGCATGCTATTAATACAAATACAAAAGGAAATTGCTGTAACTCATGTATATACTGTTGAATCTGACCCAAACTTAATATTCAACATGCTACAAAAATAATAAAGCATGCTAGCAACACTTAGCTAATATGCTAAAGCATGCTAATAATACAATGAAACAGGAAGTTACTCTAACTCAGGCATACAATGTCCAATCAGCCCCAAACTTAACATGTTTGATAAGAATCCTGGCCTAAACACACGCCCATGCCCGTATTCAGCTATAGTCATAGCGCCACCAGCTGGTAACAGGAAGCCACATGTTTAATACTGTTGTGGATGCCTAGCAACATTTTAAAAAAATTCAACAACTGTTAAACAGGGTAGCAACATGCTAGAAACATGCTATAACATGTTAGCAACATTTAGCTAAGTGCTAAAGCATACTCTTAATGCAATGAAACAGGAAGTTACTGTAACTCAGGCATGCAATGTCCAATCAGCCCCAAACTTCACATGTTTGATAACAGTCCTGGCCTGAAGATATCTACATGCCAATATTCAGTTATAGCACCACCTACTGTCAACAGGAAGTGACATGTTTAACAATGTGACACACTATTAGCAACACACCAAAAAAGCCATTGAGTGCTAAACTAGTTTAAAACGTACTCAAACATGCTAGCAACACTTACTTAGTGCTAAAGCATGTTGTTAAAGACATAAAACAGGAAGTTACTGTAACTCAGACATGCAATGCCCAATCAGCCCCAAACTTCACATGTTTGATAAGACTCCTGGCCTGAAGATATATACATGCCCATATTCAGTTATAGTCACAGCGCCACCTGCTGACAACAGGAAGTGTTGTTTAATGGTGTTACGGACTCCTAGCAACATATTAAAAAGCTTTAGCAAGTTTTAAATAGGCTAGCATCATGCTAGAATCATGTTAAAACATGCTAGCAACACTTTAGCTAAGAGCTAAAGCATGATATTAATACAAAGAAAAATAAGTGTAACTCATGCATACAATGTCCAATCTGACCCAAGCTTAATATGTTTGATAAGAGTCCTGGTCTGAACACAAGCCCATGCCCATATTCAGTTATAGTCATAGTGCCACCTTCTGGCAACAGGAAGTCACATGTTTAATACTGTTGTGGATGCCAAGCAACATTTTAAAAATATCAACAAGTGTTAAATAGGGTAGCAACATGCTAGAAACATGTTAGCAACATTTAGCTAAGTGCTAAAGCATACTCTTAATGCAATGAAACAGGAAGTTACTGTAACTCAGGCATGCAATGTCTAATCAGCCCCAAACTTAATAAGTTTGATAAGAGTCCTGGCCTGAATACATTTACATGCCAGTATTTAGTTATAGTCATAGCGCCACCAGCTGGCAACAGCAAATTACTTGTTTTACACTAACTTAAGCATGCAATGTACAATTTGCACCAAACTTGACATGTTTGCCAATAGCCCTGGCCTGAAGACATCTAAAAGCCAATATTTCTTAATAGCGCCACCTGTTGGCAGCAGGATATGTCATGACTTACACTCAAGCATGCCATGTTCAAGCTTCACCAAACTTCATATGTTTCATGAAAGCACTGGCCTGAACACATCTGCATGCCAATATTCAGTTATAGGCATAGCGCCACCAGCTGGCAGCAGGAAGATTGGCACATATCAATGACTTTGACATATTCCTCCTACATTTACTGTGTTAATAGCATAGTGCCCACCATTCGCCACCGATCGGCGGTGAGCCCGAGTGCGAGGGCCCTACCATCGCTGCTTGCAGCTTTAATTAGGGCCCGAGCACCGATGGTGTGAGGACCCTATTGGATCTGCTTCGTTTATTATTATTATTATTATTATTAGGGCCCGAGCACCTATGGTGTGAGGACCCTATTGGATCTGCTTCGTTTATTATTATTATTATTATTATTAGGGCCCGAGCACCGATGGTGTGAGGACCCTATTGAATCTGCTCCGTTTATTATTATTAGGGCCCGAGCACCGATGGTGTGAGGACCCTATTGGATCTGCTTCGTTTATTATTATTATTAGGGCCCGAGCACCGATGGTGTGAGGACCCTATTGGATCTGCTCCGTTTATTATTATTATTATTATTATTATTATTATTCTCCAAAATGAATCGCATTTTAGAGGACCTAAACATGCCCGAAAACTCACAAAACTTTGCACACACATCAAACCTCGCGAAAATTTACGTCTGATATGGGGTTCAGAAGTGGGTGTGGCAAAATGGCTCGACAGCGCCACCTTTAGACGTTCAGCAGTGTGCGCTTTCAGCTGTGATTCACGTACATGCACGGAAATCGGTACACACATGTAACACACCAATACCTACAAAAAAGCCTCTTGGAGCAAAATTTGGAACCCAACAGGAAGTCGGTTAATATTAATATTCTCAACAAAATTTGTGTCATTTTTGCCATTTTCAGGCGTCGTACTTGAACGAACTCCTCCTAGAGATTTATTCGGATCAACGCCAAATTTGCAGAGTCTAGTCTAAAGCCCTTTGTGACGTTAAATTGTGAAGATCTAGAGTTTTCATCAGAGGGCGTGTCCGTGGCGGCCTCGCAAATTTCGATGTTTCGCCATTAAAAAGGAAGTTGCTATAACTCAGGCATACAATGTCCGATCTGTCCCAAACTTCACATGTGTGATAACACTCCTAACCTGATGACATCTACATCCCCATATTCAGTTTTACTCATAGCGCCACCTGCTGGCAACAGGAAGTGTCATGCTGTACTCTGCAACAAACTCCTCCAAGAAATTTAATCAGATCAACACCAAAATCGGTCAGTCTAATAAAAAGGCTTTAGTGATGTTAAATTGCGAAGATCTTGAGTTTTCGATGAAGGGCGTGTCCGTGGCGGCCTGACAAATTTCGAGGTCTCGCCATGGATATAAAACTTGTTATAACTCAGTCATAAAATGTCAGATTTGCCTCAAACTTCACATGTTTGATAAGAGTCCTGGCCTGAACCAATCTGAAAGCCAATATTCTATTATAATCACAGCGCCACCTGTTGGCAACAGGAAATGACTTGTACCAAACTCCTCCTAGAGATTTAATGATATCAACATTATATTTGGTCAGTCTGATCTAGAGGCCTTAGAGATGTTAAATTGTGAAGATCTTGAGTTTTCGTTAAAGGGCGTGTCCATGGCGGCCTGACAAAGTTTGATGTTTCGCCATGGACATAAAAGTTGTTATAACTCAGCCATAAAATGTCCGATCTGCCTCAAACTTCACATGTTTGGTAAAAGTCCTGGCCTGAAGACATCTAAAGGCCAATATACAGATATTATTATAGCGCCACCCATTGGCAGTAGGATATTTCATATCTTGCACTAACTCAAACATACCAAGGTCAATCTGCACCAAACTTCATATGTTTGATGAAAGTGCTGGCCTGAACACATCTACATGCCAATAATCAGTTATAGGCATAGCGCCACCAGCTGGCAGCAGGAAGTTTGGCACATTTAAGTGACTTTGATCTATTTTTCCTACATTTACTGTATTAAAAGCATACTGCCCACCGTTTGCTGTTTTCCTAAAGCCACCGGTCGGCGGTGAGCCCGGGTGCGAGGGCCCGTTCATCGCTGCTTGCAGCTTTAATTAGGGCCCGAGCACTACAGTGCGAGGACCCTATTGGAATTGCTCCGTTTATTAGGGCCCGAGCACTGCAGTGCGAGGACCCTATTGGAATTGCTCCGTTTATTATTATTAGGGCCCGAGCCCAAAAGGGCGAAGGCCCTATTGTTCTTCTAAGGATTCTTATTTTTTTTTTTTTTTTTTTTTTTTTGTTAACCTTCCGGGCACTTAAGGGGGTCTTAACATACTCAAAAACTCTTGAAAATTTGCACACATGTCGGAATCTGCGGCCATCAGGACGTCACAGAGGCTGGTACCGGGGCGTGGCAAGGGGACTCTACAGCGCCCCCTGGAATTTTGAGGGCCATATAGCACACATACTTGAACGTACACATATGAAACTCGGTACACATATAGAACTCATTGAGCTGAACAACTTTTGTACTCTATGTCATTTTCTCAACGCAACAGGAAGTGAGATATTTAGGGCTGTGTAAAAAGCGCATGCTCTGGAATTTAACGTACTCCTCCCAGGATTTCCATACGATTGTCACCAAACTCGGTCAGCATGATCTCAAGACATTGGGGACGCTAAATTGCGAGGGGATTTTTGATATCTCGAACGGTTTGGCCGTGGCAAGGCGACAAAGTTATGGCGAGAAATGAGAAACAGGAAGTGTCTAATAACTGTTGCACACATTGCCGGATTCTGATGAAACTTCACCAGATTGTTCGTTGTATGATGCCGATTCCATAAATGTGACTATTATAAGTCAAAGTTATAGCGCCACCAACTGGCAGCAGGAAGCGTGTCATTTTCAAAATGCTTTGAAATCAGCCTCTTAATTTTACTTGATTTTCTTTAAACTTCATCAAAATCATGTCAAAACACGGCCGATAAGAATATGTAAAGGGGTCGATGATAAATCAAATACTGTTGCCATGGCAACGTGTCAAACTTTAAAATTAGATTCCTGTCTTTTCGAGGCAGATAAAATGCTAAGAATTTCATGAAACTCAACACACACATCAATATTAATGAAAGTTAGACACTGGCAAAAGGTCATAAATGGGCGTGGAGCAGGCACTCTATAGCGCCATCTTTTGACAAAAGTTGGGGGGTTAGTTTTTCCTACAGTCACCAAACTCTGTACATATATTGTTCTCATCAATCTGGACAACTTTCTAAATTAAACTCATTAGCTAAGACCAACAGGAAGCCGGATATTTCCATTTGAATGTGTTTTTTTGGACAAATCAGGCTGTAAACAAATTCACACTACTCCTAAGAACAACCAGCTGTTCACACCAAACTTTTTTAACATGAAGAGAAGATTCTGAAGATGTTAAATTGCGAGCGGATATTGGATATCTTGAACGGTGTTGACGTGGTGATTTTTTAAAGATGTAGTAAAAAACATAACCGTCATTTTTTTTATATCTTTAAAGTGCAGCATCCAAACTCTTTACAACTTTTTTCACACAGAGATCTAATCATTCTGAGCAAGTGCTGTTAATATAAATTTTCTACAAGCTTCAATGAATTAAAGAAAATTAAAAAAAGAAATTAGAAACCTGCTGTCACTCTGCCTGTGCCTGTCTGTGTTCAGTCACCATTGAGTCACTGAAGAGTGACTGAAGGGGGGAGGGGTGTAAGGGAGAGAGACCAGTGGAACATGCTATTTTGCTTAAGACCATCTTTGAGGAAGATGCACATTGCTGTAGCGTAATCGACATAAATATGTCTGATATTTTGAGAAAATATAAAGGGTCATTAAATCTTTCATTGTTTGTATTTTGCAGTTGTTGTTTTTTATTTATTTTTACTGAACTGTACCATGAACTTGTCCTATTCAGTCACATAGCAAAAGATTAAGAAAAATACAACTTTTAAGCATGAGTGATTTATCTTCATTGTAGACAATATTTTCATAGTGTTATTTATTGAATATAAAATTATACTAATTAAAAATTTCAAGACAAACTTTGACAACAAAACAAACTTTGCTGTTATCTGTTCAAAACATCCGAAAACCATCATTTTAAGATCAGTTATATATATATCGCCCCATTAAAACACTCAACTTGATTTTTAAAGATATTTTGAAAGAATTAAGCGTATATAGAGCACTTTATTGTGTATTGCTGTACACCCACATGAACTGTGTTCATGTTCATGTTAATTCACAGTACATAAACTAAAAGATACTAATTTACCTTTAAACAATACATGAATATTTTTTTTTTAGCTTAATATTAATTAACATTAATAAATGCTATTTAATTATTGTTCATGTTAACTAATATAGTTAATGTTAACAAATGAAACTGGATGGCAACATTTTATATATTGTGTGTATGTGTCTCTGTGTTGATTTTAAAGTGTAACCCTTTCAATTCAGTAAACTTAAAATCCAAACTAGCAGAGGGTTACTGTGAATGCATTTGCCAACTGGGCACCGTTTTCCTTATTGATTCTTAGTAATGTAGCGCTTAAGAGTGATGTCTTATAACAGGAGTCACCAGCAAAGCAATATCCACAGACAAATTGTACAGAAAGGTAACGATTTAAGCAGAAGTGGTGAATGTAATGCAAGCAATAATAACATTTTGTTATCATCATGAATTACATGTTCTTATCATCATCATCATCAGAATATAGGGAAAATGTTCACATTTGGTTCACAGTTGGCATTATCTGAAGTCCTTGCAGGGGATTAGGTTTATAGCAAACTCCTCCTAGACATTTAATGAAATCAACATTATATTTGGTCAGTCTGATCTAGAGGCCTTAGAGATGTTAAATTGTGAAGATCTTGAGTTTCAGTAAAGGGCATGTCCGTGGCGGCCTGACAAAGTTTGTTGTTTTGCCATGGACATAGGTGTAATAACTCAGCCATAAAATGTCTGATCTGCCTCAAACTTCAGAGGTTTGGTAAGAGTCCTGGCCTGAAGACACCTAAAGGCCAATATTCAGATATTATCATAGCGCCACCTGTTGACACCAGGATATATCATATCTTTCACTAACTCAAACATACCAAGGTCAATCTGCACCAAACTTCATATGTTTGATAATAGTGCTGGCCTGAACACATCTACATGCCAATAATCATTTATAGGCATAGCGCCACCAGCTGCCAATGGGAAGTTTGGCACATTTAAATGACTTATGACATATTTCTCATATATTTACTGTATTAAAAGCATACTGCCCACCGTTTGCTGTTTTCCTAAAGCCACCGGTCGGCGGTGAGCCCGGTGCGAGGGCCCGTTCATCGCTGCTTGCAGCTTTAATTCTTCTTCTTCTTCTTCTTCTCCAAAGTGAAAAGTCTTTTTGAGGGCCTAAACATGCCCGAAAACTCACGAAACTTTGCACACGCATCAGACCTGGCGAAAATTTACATCTGATATGGTTTTCAAAAGTGGGTGTGGCAAAATGGCTCGATAGCGCCACCTATAAAATTTCAACGGAGTGCCCCTCGAGCTACGTTTCACGTACATGTACGAAACTCGGTACACATATGTAACACACCAATACCTACAAAAAAGTCTCCTGGTGCAACATCCGAAACCCAACAGGAAGTCCGTTATATTGAATTTCCTGTACGATTTTTGTGCAGTTTTTGCCATTTTCAGGCCTCATACTTTAACAAACTCCTCCTACAGTTTTTATCCGATCATCTTCAAATTTGCTGAGTGTCATCATAAGGCCTTTGCGATGTTAAATTGCGAAGCTTTAGAGTTTTCGTCGAAGGGCGTGTCCGTGGCGGCCGGACAAACTTTGATGTTTCGCCATGAAAAAGGAAGTTGCTATAACTCAGGCATACGATGTCCGATCTGCCTCAAACTTCACATGTTTGATGACAGTCCGGTCCTGAACACACGTCAGTGCCCATATTCAGTTATAGTCATAGCGCCACCTGCTGACAACAGGAAATGACATGTTTAACACTGTTACGGACTCCTAGAAACATATTGAAAAGCGTTAACAAGTCTTAAATAGGCTAGCAACATGCTACAAACATGCTAAAACATGCTAGCAACACTTAGCTAAGAGCTAAAGCATGCTATTAATACAAATACAAAAGGAAATTGCTGTAACTCATGTATATAATGTTGAATCTGACCCAAACTTAATATTCAACATGCTACAAAAATAATAAAGCATGCTAGCAACACTTAGCTAATATGCTAAAGCATGCTAATAATACAATGAAACAGGAAGTTACTCTAACTCAGGCATACAATGTCCAATCAGCCCCAAACTTCTCATGTTTGATAACAGTCCTGGCCTGAAGATATCTACATGCCAATATTCAGTTATAGTTATAGCGCCACCTACTGTCAACAGGAAGTGACATGTTTAACACTGTGACACACTATTAGCAACACACTAAAAAAGCCATTGAGTGCTAAACTAGTTTAAAACGTACTCAAACATGCTAGCAACACTTACTTAGTGCTAAAGCATGTTGTTAAAGACATAAAATAGGATGTTACTGTAACTCAGACATGCAATGTCCAATCAGCCCCAAATTTCACGTTTGATAAGACTCCTGGCCTGAAGATATATACATGCAGTTATAGTCACAGCGCCACCTGCTGACAACAGGAAGTGACGTTTAATGGTGTTACGGACTCCTAGCAACATAATAAAAAGCGTCAGCAAGTTTTAAATAGGCTAGCATCATGCTAGAATCATGTTAAAACATGCTAGCAACACTTAGCTGAGAGCTAAAGCATGATATTAATACAAAGAAAAATAAGTGTAACTCATGCATACAATGTCCAATCTGACCCAAGCTTAATATGTTTGATAAGAGTCCTGGTCTGAACACAAGCCCATGCCCATATTCAGTTATAGTGATAGTGCCACCTGCTGGCAACAGGAAGTCACATGTTTAATACTGTTGTGGATGCCAAGCAACATTTTAAAAATATCAACAAGTGTTAAATAGGGTAGCAACATGCTAGAAACATGCTATAACATGTTAGCAACATTTAGCTAAGTGCTAAAGCATGCTCTTAATGCAATGAAACAGGAAGTTACTGTAACTCAGGCATGCAATGTCCAATCAGCCCCAAACTTCACATGTTTGATAAGAGTCCTGGCCTGAAGATATATACATGCCAATATTCAGCTATAGTCATAGCGCCACCAGCTGGTAATAGGAAGCCACATATTTAATACTGTTGTGGATGCCTAGCAACATTTTAAAAATATCAACAAGTGTTAAAATAGGGTAGCAACATGTTAGAAACATGTTAGCAACATTTAGCTAAGTGCTAAAGCATACTCTTAATGCAATGAAACAGGAAGTTACTGTAACTCAGGCATGCAATGTCCAATCAGCCCCAAACTTAATATGTTTGATAAGAGTCCTGGCCTGAATACATTTACATGCCAATATTTAGTTATAGTCATAGCGCCACCAGCTGGCAACAGCAAATTACTTGTTTTACACTAACTTAAGCATGCAATGTACAATTTGCACCAAACTTGACATGTTTGGCAATAGTCCTGGCCTGAAGACATCTAAAAGACAATATTTTGTAATAGCGCCACCTATTGGCAGCAGGATATGTCATGACTTACACTCAAGCATGCAATGTACAATTTGCACCAAACTTGACATGTTTGGCAATAGTCCTGGCCTGAAGACATCTAAAAGACAATATTTTGTAATAGCGCCACCTATTGGCAGCAGGATATGTCATGACTTACACTCAAGCATGCCATGTTCAAGCTTCACCAAACTTCATAAGTTTGATAAAAGCACTGGCCTGAACACATCTGCATGCCAATATTCAGTTATAGGCATAGCGCCACCAGCTGGCAGAAGGAAGATTGGCACATATCAATGACTTTGACATATTCCTACTACATTTTCTGTGTTAATAGCATAGTGCCCACCATTCGCCACCAATCGGCGGTGAGCCCGAGTGCGAGGGCCCTACCATCGCTGCTTGCAGCTTTAATTATTCTTCTTCTTCTTCTTCTTCTTCTTCTTCTCCAAAGTGAAAAGTCTTTTTGAGGGCCTAAACATGCCCGAAAACTCACGAAACTTTGCACACGCATCAGACCTGGCGAAAATTTACATCTGATATGGTTTTCAAAAGTGGGTGTGGCAAAATGGCTCGATAGCGCCACCTATAAAATTTCAACGGAGTGCCCCTCGAGCTACGTTTCATGTACATGTACGAAACTCGATACACATATGTAACACACCAATACCTACAAAAAAGTCTCCTGGTGCAACATCCGAAACCCAACAGGAAGTCCGTTATATTGAATTTCCTGTATGATTTTTGTGCAGTTTTTGCCATTTTCAGGCCTCATACTTTAACGAACTCCTCCTACAGTTTTTATCCGATCATCTTCAAATTTGCTGAGTGTCATCATAAGGCCTTTGCGATGTTAAATTGCGAAGCTTTAGAGTTTTCGTCGAAGGGCGTGTCCGTGGCGGCCGGACAAACTTTGATGTTTCGCCATGAAAACGGAAGTTGCTATAACTCAGGCATACGATGTCCGATCTGCCTCAAACTTCACATGTTTGATGACAGTCCGGTCCTGAACACACATCAGTGCCCATATTCAGTTATAGTCATAGCGCCACCTGCTGACAACAGGAAATGACATGTTTAACACTGTTACGGACTCCTAGAAACATATTGAAAAGCGTTAACAAGTCTTAAATAGGCTAGCAACATGCTACAAACATGCTAAAACATGCTAGCAACACTTAGCTAAGAGCTAAAGCATGCTATTAATACAAATACAAAAGGAAATTGCTGTAACTCATGTATATAATGTTGAATCTGACCCAAACTTAATATTCAACATGCTACAAAAATAATAAAGCATGCTAGCAACACTTAGCTAATATGTTAATGCATGCTAATAATACAATGAAACAGGAAGTTACTCTAACTCAGGCATACAATGTCCAATCAGCCCCAAACTTAACATGTTTGATAAGAATCCTGGCCTAAACACACGCCAATGCCCGTATTCAGTTATAGTCATAGCGCCACCAGCTGGTAACAGGAAGCCACATGTTTAATACTGTTGTGGATGCCTAGCAACATTTTAAAAAAATTCAACAACTGTTAAACAGGGTAGCAACATGCTAGAAACATGCTATAACATGTTAGCAACATTTAGCTAAGTGCTAAAGCATACTCTTAATGCAATGAAACAGGAAGTTACTCTAACTCAGGCATGCAATGTCCAATCAGCCCCAAACTTCACATGTTTGATAACAGTCCTGACCTGAAGATATCTACATGCCAATATTCAGTTATAGTCATAGCGCCACCTACTGTCAACAGGAATTGACATGTTTTACACTGTGACACATTATTAGCAACACACTAAAAAAGCCATTGAGTGCTAAACTAGTTTAAAACGTACCCAAACATGCTAGCAGCACTTACTTAGTGCTAAAGCATGTTGTTAAAGACATAAAACAGGAAGTTACTGTAACTCAGGCATGCAATGTCCAATCAGCCCCAAACTTCACATGTTTGATAAGACTCCTGGCCTGAAGATATATACATGCCCATATTCAGTTATAATCACAGCGCCACCTGCTGACAACAGGAAGTGACATTTAATGGTATTACAGACTCCTAGCAACATATTAAAAAGCGTTAGCAAGTTTTAAATAGGCTAGCATCATGCTAGAATCATGTTAAAACATGCTAGCAACACTTAGCTAAGAGCTAAAGCATGATATTAATACAAAGAAAAATAAGTGTAACTCATGCATACAATGTCCAATCTGACCCAAGCTTAATATGTTTGATAAGAGTCCTGGTCTGAACACAAGCCCATGCCTATATTCAGTTATGGTCATAGTGCCACCTGCTGGCAACAGAAAGTCACATGTTTAATACCGATGTGGATGCCCAGCAACATTTTAAAAATATCAACAAGTGTTAAATAGGGTAGCAACATGCTAGAAACATGTTAGCAACATTTAGCTAAGTGCTAAAGCATACTCTTAATGCAATGAAACAGGAAGTTACTCTAACTCAGGCATGCAATGTCCAATCAGCCCCAAACTTAATATGTTTGATAAGAGTCCTGGCCTGAATACATTTACATGCCAATATTTAGTTATAGTCATAGCGCCACCAGCTGGCAACAGCAAATTACTTGTTTTACACTAACTTAAGAATGCAATGTACAATTTGCACCAAACTTGACATGATTGCCAACAGTCCTGGCCTGAAGACATCTAAAAGCCAATATTTCGTAATAGCGCCACCTGTTGGTAGCAGGATATGTCATGACTTACACTCAAGCATGCCATGTTCAATCTTCACCAAACTTCATATGTTTGATAAAAGCGCCGGCCTGAACACATCTGCATGCCAATATTCAGTTATAGGCATAGCGCCACCAGCTGGCAGCAGGAAGATTGGCACATATCAATGATTTTGACATATTCCTCCTACATTTACTGTGTTAATAGCATAGTGCCCACCATTCGCCACCGATCGGCGGTGAGCCCGAGTGCGAGGGCCCTACCATCGCTGCTTGCAGCTTTAATTCTTCTTCTTCTTCTTCTTCTTCTTCTTCTCCAAAGTGAAAAGTCTTTTTGAGGGCCTAAACATGCCCGAAAACTCACGAAACTTTGCACACGCATCAGACCTGGCGAAAATTTACATCTGATATGGTTTTCAAAAGTGGGTGTGACAAAATGGCTCGATAGCGCCACCTATAAAATTTCAACGGAGTGCCCCTCGAGCTACGTTTCATGTACATGTACGAAACTCGGTACACATATGTAACACACCAATACCTACAAAAAAGTCTCCTGGTGCAACATCCGAAACCCAACAGGAAGTCCGTTATGTTGAATTTCCTGTACGATTTTTGTGCAGTTTTTGCCATTTTCAGGCCTCATACTTTAACGAACTCCTCCTACAGTTTTTATCCGATCATCTTCAAATTTGCTGAGTGTCATCATAAGGCCTTTGCGATGTTAAATTGCGAAGCTTTAGAGTTTTCGTCGAAGGGCGTGTCCGTGGCAGCCGGACAAACTTTGATGTTTCGCCATGAAAAAGGAAGTTGCTATAACTCAGGCATACGATGTACGATCTGCCTCAAACTTCACATGTTTGATGACAGTCCGGTCCTGAACACACGTCAGTGCCCATATTCAGTTATAGTCATAGCGCCACCTGCTGACAACAGGAAATGACATGTTTAACACTGTTACGGACTCCTAGAAACATATTGAAAAGCGTTAACAAGTCTTAAATAGGCTAGCAACATGCTACAAACATGCTAAAACATGCTAGCAACACTTAGCTAATATGCTAAAGCATGCTAATAATACAATGAAACAGGAAGTTACTCTAACTCAGGCATAAAATGTCCAATCAGCCCCAAACTTAACATGTTTGATAAGAATCCTGGCCTAAACACACGCCAATGCCCGTATTCAGTTATAGTCATAGCGCCACCAGCTGGTAACAGGAAGCCACATGTTTAATACTGTTGTGGATGCCTAGCAACATTTTAAAAAAATTCAACAACTGTTAAACAGGGTAGCAACATGCTAGAAACATGCTATAACATGTTAGCAACATTTAGCTAAGTGCTAAAGCATACTCTTAATGCAATGAAACAGAAAGTTACTCTAACTCAGGCATGCAATGTCCAATCAGCCCCAAACTTCACATGTTTGATAACAGTCCTGGCCTGAAGATATCTACATGCCAATATTCAGTTATAGTTATAGCGCCACCTACTGTCAACAGGAAGTGACATGTTTAACACTGTGACACACTATTAGCAACACACTAAAAAAGCCATTGAGTGCTAAACTAGTTTAAAACGTACTCAAACATGCTAGCAACACTTACTTAGTGCTAAAGCATGTTGTTAAAGACATAAAACAGGAAGTTACTGTAACTCAGACATGCAATGTCCAATCAGCCCCAAACTTCACGTTTGATAAGAGTCCTGGCCTGAAGATATATACATGCCCATATTCAGTTATAGTCACAGCGCCACCTGCTGACAACAGGAAGTGACTTTTAATGGTGTTACGGACTCCTAGCAACATAATAAAAAGCGTCAGCAAGTTTTAAATAGGCTAGCATCATGCTAGAATCATGTTAAAACATGCTAGCAACACTTAGCTGAGAGCTAAAGCATGATATTAATACAAAGAAAAATAAGTGTAACTCATGCATACAATGTCCAATCTGACCCAAGCTTAATATGTTTGATAAGAGTCCTGGTCTGAACACAAGCCCATGCCCATATTCAATTATAGTGATAGTGCCACCTGCTGGCAACAGGAAGTCACATGTTTAATACTGTTGTGGATGCCAAGCAACATTTTAAAAATATCAACAAGTGTTAAATAGGGTAGCAACATGCTAGAAACATGTTAGCAACATTTAGCTAAGTGCTAAAGCATACTCTTAATGCAATGAAAGAGGAAGTTACTGTAACTCAGGCATGCAATGTCCAATCAGCCCCAAACTTAATATGTTTGATAAGAGTCTTGGCCTGAATACATTTACATGCCAATATTCAGTTATAGTCATAGCGCCACCAGCTGGCAACAGCAAATTACTTGTTTTACACTAACTTAAGCATGCAATGTACAATTTGCACCAAACTTGACATGTTTGCCAATAGTCCTGGCCTGAAGACATCTAAAAGCCAATATTTCGTAATAGCGCCACCTGTTGGTAGCAGGATATGTCATGACTTACACTCAATCATGCCATGTTCAATCTTCACCAAACTTCATATGTTTGATAAAAGCGCCGGCCTGAACACATCTGCATGCCAATATTCAGTTATAGGCATAGCGCCACCAGCTGGCAGCAGGAAGATTGGCACATATCAATGACTTTGACATATTCCTCCTACATTTACTGTGTTAATAGCATAGTGCCCACCATTCGCCACCGATCGGCGGTGAGCCCGAGTGCGAGGGCCCTACCATCGCTGCTTGCAGCTTTAATTATTATTATTATTATTATTAGGGCCCGAGCACCGATGGTGTGAGGACCCTATTGGATCTGCTTCGTTTATTATTATTATTATTATTATTATTCTTCTCCAAAATGAATCGCATTTTTGAGGGCTTAGACATAACCGAAAACTCATGAAACTTCGCACACACATCAGACCTGTCGAAAATTTATGTCTGATATGGGTTGCAGAAGTGGGTGTGGCAAAATGGCTCGATAGCGCCACCTTTACACGTTCCGCGGTGTGCGCTTTCAGTTGTGATTCACGTACATGCACGAAAATCGGTACACACATGTAGCTCACCAATACCTACAAAAAAGCCTCTTGGAGCAAAATTTGACACCCAACAGGAAGTCGGTTATTTTTAATTTTCTTAGCAAAATTTGTGCAATTTTTGCCATTTTCAGGCGTCATACTTGAACGAACTCCTCCTAGAGATTTATTCGGATCAACGGCAAATTTGGTGAGTCTAATCTAAAGCCCTTTGTGACGTTAAATTGCGAAGATCTAGAGTTTTCATCGGAGGGCGTGTCCGTGGCGGCCTGGCAAATTTCGATGCTTCGCCATGAAAAAGGAAGTTGCTATAACTCAGGCATAAAATGCCCTATCTGCCCCAAACTTTACATGTGTGATAACACTCCTGACCTGATGACATCTACATGCCCATATTCAGTTTTACTCATAGCGCCACCTGCTGGCACCAGGAATTGTCATGCTGTACTCTGCAACAAACTCCTCCAAAAGATTTAATCAGATCAACACCAAAATCGGTCAGTCTAATAAAAAGGCTTTAGCGATGTTAAATTGCGAAGATCTTGAGTTTTCGTTGAAGGGTGTGTCCGTGGCGGCCTGGCAAATTTCGTGGTCTCGCCATGGATATAAAACTTGTTATAACTCAGCCATAAAATGTCCGATTTGCCTCAAACTTCACATGTTCGATAAGAGTCCTGGCCTGAACCAATCTGAAGGCCTATATTCTATTATAATCACAGCGCCACCTGTTGGCAATAGGAAATTACTTGTACCAAACTCCTCCTAGAGATTTAATGATATCAACATTATATTTGGTCAGTCTGATCTCGAGGCCTTAGAGATGTTAAATTGTGAAGATCTTGAGTTTTCGTTAAAGGGCGTGTCCATGGCGGCCTGACAAAGTTTGATGTTTCGCCATGGACATAAAACTTGTTATAACTCAGCCATAAAATGTCCGATCTGCCTCAAACTTCACATGTTTGGTAAAAGTCCTGGCCTGAAGACATCTAAAGGCCAATATACAGATATTATTATAGCGCCACCTATTGGCAGCAGGATATATCATATCTTGCACTAACTCACACATACCAAGGTCAATCTGAACCAAACTTCATATGTTTGATCAAAGTGCTGGCCTGAACACATCTACATGCCAATAATCAGTTATAGGCATAGCGCCACCAGCTGGCAGCAGGAAGTTTGGCACATTTAAGTGACTTTGATCTATTTTTCCTACATTTACTGTATTAAAAGCATACTGCCCACCGTTTGCTGTGTTCCTAAAGCCACCGGTCGGCGGTGAGCCCGTGTGCGAGGGCCCGTTCATCGCTGCTTGCAGCTTTAATTATTATTATTATTCTTCTCCAAAATGAATCGCATTTTTGAGGGCTTAGACATACCCGAAAACTCATGAAACTTCGCACACACATCAGACCTGGCGAAAATTTACGTCTGATATGGGTTTCAGAAGTGGGTGTGGCAAAATGGCTCGACAGCGCCACCTTTACACGTTCCGCGGTGTGCGCTTTCAGCTGTGATTCACGTACATGCACGGAAATCGGTACACACATGTAACACACCAATACCTACAAAAAAGCCTCTTGGAACAAAATCCGGAACCCAACAGGAAGTCGGTTAATATTAATATTCTCAACAAAATGTGTGTCATTTTTGCCATTTTCAGGCGTCGTACTTGAACGAACTCCTCCTAGAGATTTATTCGGATCAACGCCAAATTTGCAGAGTCTAGTCTAAAGCCCTTTGTGACGTTAAATTGTGAAGATCTAGAGTTTTCATCGGAGGGCGTGTCCATGGCGGCCTCGCAAATTTCGATGTTTCGCCATGAAAAAGGAAGTTGCTATAACTCAGGCATGCAATGTCCGATCCGTCCCAATCTTCACATGTGTGATAACACTCCTGACCTGATGACATCTACATGCCCATATTCAGTTTTACTCATAGCGCCACCTGCTGGCAACAGGAAGTGTCATGCTGTACTCTGCAACAAGCTCCTCCAAGAGATTTTATCAGATCAACACCAAAATCGGTCAGTCTAATAAAAAGGCTTTAGCGATGTTAAACTGCGAAGATCTTGAGTTTTCGTTGAAGGGCGTGTCCGTGGCGGCCTGGCAAATTTCGAGGTCTCGCCATGGATATAAAACTTGTTATAACTCAGCCATAAAATGTCCGATTTGCCTCAAACTTCACATATTTGATAAGAGTCCTGGCCTGAACACATCTGAAGGCCAATATTCTATTATAATCACAGCGCCACCTGTTGACAACAGGAAATGACTTGTATCAAACTCCTCCTAGAGATTTAATGATATCAGCATTATATTTGGTCAGTCTGATCTAGAGGCCTTAGAGATGTTAAATTACGAAGATCTTGAGTTTTCGTCAAAGGGCGTGTCTGTGGCGGCGTGACAAAGTTTGATGTTTCGCCATGGACATAGAAGTTGTTATAACTCAGCCATAAAATGTCTGATCTGCCTCAAACTTCACATGTTTGGTAAGAGTCCTGGCCTGAAGACATCTAAAGGCCAATATTCAGATATTATCATAGCGCCACCTGTTGGCAGCAGGATATATCATATCTTTCACTAACTCAAACATACCAAGCTCAGTCTGCACCAAACTTCATATGTTTAATGAAAGTGCTGGCCTGAACACATCTACATGCCAATAATCAGATATAGGCATAGCGCCACCAGCTGGCAGCAGGAAATTTGGCACATTTAAGTGACTTTGACATATTTCTCCTATTTTTACTGTATTAAAAGCATACTACCCACCATTTGCTGTGTTCCTAAAGCCACCGGTCGGCGGTGAGCACGTGTGCGAGGGCCCGTTCATCGCTGCTTGCAGCTTTAATTATTAGGGCCCGAGCACCGATGGTGTGAGGACCCTATTGGATCTGCTTCGTTTATTATTATTATTATTATTATTATTATTATTATTCTCCAAAATGAATCGCATTTTTGAGGGCTTAGACATACCCGAAAACTAATGAAACTTCGCACACACATCAGACCTGGCGAAAATTTACGTCTGATATGGGTTTCAGAAGTGGGTGTGGCAAAATGGCTCGACAGCGCCACCTTTACACGTTCCGCGGTGTGCGCTTTCAGCTGTGATTCACGTACATGCACGGAAATCGGTACACACATGTAACACACCAATTCCTACAAAAAAGCCTCTTGGAACAAAATCCGGAACCCAACAGGAAGTCGGTTAATATTAATATTCTCAACAAAATGTGTGTCATTTTTGCCATTTTCAGGCGTCGTACTTGAACGAACTCCTCCTAGAGATTTATTCGGATCAACGCCAAATTTGCAGAGTCTAGTCTAAAGCCCTTTGTGACGTTAAATTGTGAAGATCTAGAGTTTTCATCGGAGGGCGTGTCCATGGCGGCCTCGCAAATTTCGATGTTTCGCCATGAAAAAGGAAGTTGCTATAACTCAGGCATACAATGTCCGATCCGTCCCAAACTTCACATGTGTGATAACACTCCTGACCTGATGACATCTACATGCCCATATTCAGTTTTACTCATAGCGCCACCTGCTGGTAACAGGAAGTGTCATGCTGTACTCTGCAACAAACTCCTCCAAGAGATTTTATCAGATCAACACCAAAATCGGTCAGTCTAATAAAAAGGCTTTAGCGATGTTAAACTGCGAAGATTTTGAGTTTTTGTTGAAGGGCGTGTCCGTGGCGGCCTGGCAAATTTCGAGGTCTCGCCATGGATATAAAACTTGTTATAACTCAGCCATAAAATGTCCGATTTGCCTCAAACTTCACATATTTGATAGGAGTCCTGGCCTGAACACATCTGAAGGCCAATATTATATTATAATCACAGCGCCACCTGTTGGCAACAGGAAATGACTTGTATCAAACTCCTCCTAGAGATTTAATGATATCAACATTATATTTGGTCAGTCTGATCTAGAGGCCTTAGAGATGTTAAATTACGAAGATCTTGAGTTTTCGTCAAAGGGTGTGTCTGTGGCGGCGTGACAAAGTTTGATGTTTCGCCATGGACATAGAAGTTGTTATAACTCAGCCATAAAATGTCCGATCTGCCTCAAACTTCACATGTTTGGTAAGAGTCCTGGCCTGAAGACATCTAAAGGCCAATATTCAGATATTATCATAGCGCCACCTGTTGGCAGCAGGATATATCATATCTTTCACTAACTCAAACATACCAAGGTCAATCTGCACCAAACTTCATATGTTTAATGAAAGTGCTGGCCTGAACACATCTACATGCCAATAATAAGATATAGGCATAGCGCCACCAGCTGGCAGCAGGAAATTTGGCACATTTAAGTGACTTTGACATATTTCTCCTATTTTTACTGTATTAAAAGCATACTACCCACCATTTGCTGTGTTCCTAAAGCCACCGGTCGGCGGTGAGCCCGTGTGCGAGGGCCCGTTCATCGCTGCTTGCAGCTTTAATTATTATTATTATTCTTCTCCAAAATGAATCGCATTTTAGAGGACCTAAACATTCCCGAAAACTCACAAAACTTTGCACACACATCAAACCTGGCGAAAATTTACGTCTGATTAGGGTTTCAGAAGTGGGTGTGGCAAAATGGCTCGACAGCGCCACCTTTAGACGTTCAGCGGTGTGCGCTTTCAGCTGTGATTCACGTACATGCACGGAAATCGGTACACACATGTAACACACCAAAACCTACAAAAATGCCTCTTGGAGCAAAATCCGGAACCCCACAGGAAGTCGGTTAATATTAATATTCTCAACAAAATTTGTGTCATTTTTGCCATTTTCAGGCGTCGTACTTGAACGAACTCCTCCTAGAGATTTATTCGGATCAACGCCAAATTTGCAGAGTCTATTCTAAAGCCCTTTGTGACGTTAAATTGTGAAGATCTAGAGTTTTCATCAGAGGGCGTGTCCGTGGCGGCCTCGCAAATTTCGATGTTTCGCCATGAAAAAGGAAGTTGCTATAACTCAGGCATACAATGTCCGATCTGTCCCAAACTTCTCATGTGTGATAACACTCCTGACCTGATGACATCTACATGCCCATATTCAGTTTTACTCATAGCGCCACCTTATGGCAACAGGAAGTGTCATGCTGTATTCTGCAACAAACTCCTCCAAGAGTTTTAATCAGATCAACACCAAAATTGGTCAGTCTAATAAAAAGGCTTTAGTGATGTTAAATTGTGAAGATCTTGAGTTTTCGTTGAAGGGCGTGTCCGTGGCGGCCTGACAAATTTCGAGATCTCGCCATGGATATAAAACTTGTTATAACTCAGCCATAAAATGTCCGATTTGCCTCAAACTTCCCATGTTTGATAAGAGTCCTGGCCTGAACCAATCTGAAAGCAAATATTCTATTAAAATCACAGCGCCACCTGTTGGCATCAGGAAATGACTTGTACCAAACTCCTCCTAGAGATTTAATGATATCAACATTATATTTGGACAGTCTGATCTAGAGGCCTTAGAGATGTTAAATTGTGAAGATCTTGAGTTTTCGTCAAAGGGCGTGTCCTTGGTGGCCTGACAAAGTTTGATGTTTCGCCATGGACATAGAAGTTGTTATAACTCAGCCATAAAATGTCCGATCTGCCTCAAACTTCACATGTTTGGTAAAAGTCCTGGCCTGAAAACATCTAAAGGCAAATATTCAGATATTATCATAGCGCCACCTATTGGCAGTAGGATATATCATATCTTGCACTAACTCAAACATACCAAGGTCAATCTGCACCAAACTTCATATTTTTGATGAAAGTGCTGGCCTGAACACATCTACATGCCAATAATCAGTTATAGGCATAGCGCCACCAGCTGGCAGCAGGAAGTTTGACACATTTAAGTGACTTTGATCTATTTTTCCTACATTTACTGTATTAAAAGCATACTGCCCACCGTTTGCTGTTTTCCTAAAGCCACGGGTCGGTGGTGAGCCCGGGTGCGAGGGCCCGTTCATCGCTGCTTGCAGCTTTAATTCTTCTTCTTCTTCTTCTTCTTCTTCTCCAAAGTGAAAAGTCTTTTTGAGGGCCTAAACATGCCCGAAAACTCACGAAACTTTGCACACGCATCAGACCTGGCGAAAATTTACATCTGATATGGTTTTCAAAAGTGGGTGTGGCAAAATGGCTCGATAGCGCCACCTATAAAATTTCAACGGAGTGCCCCTCGAGCTACGTTTCATGTACATGTACGAAACTCGGTACACATATGTAACACACCAATACCTACAAAAAAGTCTCCTGGTGCAACATCCGAAACCCAACAGGAAGTCCGTTATATTGAATTTCCTGTACGATTTTTGTGCAGTTTTTGCCATTTTCAGGCCTCATACTTTAACGAACTCCTCCTACAGTTTTGATCCGATCATCTTCAAATTTGCTGAGTGTCATCATAAGGCCTTTGCGATGTTAAATTGCGAAGCTTTAGAGTTTTCGTCAAAGGGCGTGTCCGTGGCGGCCGGACAAACTTTGATGTTTCGCCATTAAAAAGGAAGTTGCTATAACTCAGGCATACGATGTCCGATCTGCCTCAAACTTCACATGTTTGATGACAGTCCGGTCCTGAACACACGTCAGTGCCCATATTCAGTTATGGCGCTTTTCCACTACACAGTACCAGCTCGACTCGGCTCGCCTCGGCTCGACTCGACTCGGCTCGACTCGACTCTGTTTGGTTTTCCACTGTGTAAAAGTTGTACCTGTACCTCCACAATAGTACATGGTTGTCATAGCGACGCTGCAAGAAACTGCCGTGATGTAATCTTCTACGCGACACACACCCGCTGTCTGCACCTCCTCGTTTGACCACGGCGTATTCTTCCGAGTTGCCATAATATGTAATGGATTGGATATGTCACGCAATCTCTGGCCGAACTTTTTAATAATGGCGGGGTTATTCTGGATACTATTGCTGGCGCGTGCAATGATGACGCAGTGAATAGTGACGATTCTCTCTGACCAATCAGCAGTCTGCTGTGTTTTCACGTCACATTTTAGTATCGCCTTAGCTCGCCTCAGCTCGCTTGGAACCTCGCCGGAGGTGGTACGAAAAAAAGTACCTGGAAGCCGGTACAGGTACAACTTTTACACAGTGGAAAACCAAACAGAGCCGAGTCGAGTCGAGCCGAGGCGAGCTGAGGCGAGCTGGTACTGTGTAGTGGAAAAGCGCCATTATAGTCATAGCGCCATCTGCTGACAACAGGAAATGACATGTTTAACACTGTTACGGACTCCTAGAAACATATTGAAAAGCGTTAACAAGTCTTAAATAGGCTAGCAACATGCTACAAACATGCTAAAACATGCTAGCAACACTTAGCTAAGAGCTAAAGCATGCTATTAATACAAATACAAAAGGAAATTGCTGTAACTCATGTATATAATGTTGAATCTGACCCAAACTTAATATTCAACATGCTACAAAAATAATAAAGCATGCTAGCAACACTTAGCTAATATGCTAAAGCATGCTAATAATACAATGAAACAGGAAGTTACTCTAACTCAGGCATACAATGTCCAATCAGCCCCAAACTTAACATGTTTGATAAGAATCCTGGCCTAAACACACGCCAATGCCCGTATTCAGTTAAAGTCATAGCGCCACCAGCTGGTAACAGGAAGCCACATGTTTAATACTGTTGTGGACTGTTGTGTTGTGCATTTTAAAAAAATTCAACAACTGTTAAACAGGGTAGCAACATGCTAGAAACATGCTATAACATGTTAGCAACATTTAGCTAGGTGCTAAAGCATACTCTTAATGCAATGAAACAGGAAGTTACTCTAACTCAGGCATGCAATGTCCAATCAGCCCCAAACTTCACATGTTTGATAACAGTCCTGGCCTGAAGATATCTACATGCCAATATTCAGTTGTAGTTATAGCGCCACCTACTGTCAACAGGAAGTGACATGTTTAACACTGTGACACACTATTAGCAACACACTAAAAAAGCCATTGAGTGCTAAACTAGTTTAAAACGTACTCAAACATGCTAGCAACACTTACTTAGTGCTAAAGCATGTTGTTAAAGACATAAAACAGGAAGTTACTGTAACTCAGACATGCAATGTCCAATCAGCCCCAAACTTCACGTTTGATAAGAGTCCTGGCCTGAAGATATATACATGCCCATATTCAGTTATAGTCACAGCGCCACCTGCTGACAACAGGAAGTGACGTTTAATGGTGTTACGGACTCCTAGCAACATAATAAAAAGCGTCAGCAAGTTTTAAATAGGCTAGCATCATGCTAGAATCATGTTAAAACATGCTAGCAGCACTTAACTGAGAGCTAAAGCATGATATTAATACAAAGTAAAATAAGTGTAACTCATGCATACAATGTCCAATCTGACCCAAGCTTAATATGTTTGATAAGAGTCCTGGTCTGAACACAAGCCCATGCCCATATTCAGTTATAGTGATAGTGCCACCTGCTGGCAACAGGAAGTCACATGTTTAATACTGTTGTGGATGCCAAGCAACATTTTAAAAATATCAACAAGTGTTAAATAGGGTAGCAACATGCTAGAAACATGTTAGCAACATTTAGCTAAGTGCTAAAGCATACTCTTAATGCAATGAAACAGGAAGTTACTCTAACTCAGGCATGCAATGTCCAATCAGCCCCAAACTTCACATGTTTGATAACAGTCCTGGCCTGAAGATATCTACATGCCAATATTCAGTTATAGTTATAGCGCCACCTACTGTCAACAGGAAGTGACATGTTTAACACTGTGACACACTATTAGCAACACACTAAAAAACCATTGAGTGCTAAACTAGTTTAAAACGTACTCAAACATGCTAGCAACACTTACTTAGTGCTAAAGCATGTTGTTAAAGACATAAAACAGGAAGTTACTGTAACTCAGGCATGCAATGTCCAATCAGCCCCAAACTTCACATGTTTGATAAGACTCCTGACCTGAAGATATAAACATGCCCATATTCAGTTATAGTCACAGCGCCACCTGCTGACAACAGGAAGTGTCGTTTAATGGTGTTACGGACTCCTAGCAACATATTAAAAAGCGTTAGCAAGTTTTAAATAGGCTAGCATCATGCTAGAATCATGTTAAAACATGCTAGCAACACTTAGCTAAGAGCTAAAGCATGATATTAATACAAAGAAAAATAAGTGTAACTCATGCATACAATGTCCAATCTGACCCAAGCTTAATATGTTTGATAAGAGTCCTGGTCTGAACACAAGCCCATGCCCATATTCAGTTATAGTCATAGTGCCACCTGCTGGCAACAGAAAGTCACATGTTTAATACTGTTGTGGATGCCAAGCAACATCTTAAAAATATCAACAAGTGTTAAATAGGGTAGCAACATGCTAGAAACATGTTAGCAACATTTAGCTAAGTGCTAAAGCATACTCTTAATGCAATGAAACAGGAAGTTACTGTAACTCAGGCATGCAATGTCCAATCAGCCCCAAACTTAATATGTTTGATAGGAGTCCTGGCCTGAATACATTTACATGCCAGTATTTAGTTATAGTCATAGCGCCACCAGCTGGCAACAGCAAATTACTTGTTTTACACTAACTTAAGCATGCAATGTACAATTTGCACCAAACTTGACATGTTTGCCAATAGTCCAGGCCTGAAGACATCTAAAAGCCAATATTTCCTAATAGCGCCACCTGTTGGCAGCAGGATATGTCATGACTTACACTCAAGCATGCCATGTTCAAGCTTCACCAAACTTCATATGTTTGATAAAAGCACTGGCCTGAACACATCTGCATGCCAATATTCAGTTATAGGCATAGCGCCACCAGCTGGCAGAAGGAAGATTGGCACATATCAATGACTTTGACATATTCCTCCTACATTTTCTGTGTTAATAGCATAGTGCCCAACATTCGCCACCGATCGGCGGTGAGCCCGAGTGCGAGGGCCCTACCATCGCTGCTTGCAGCTTTAATTAGGGCCCGAGCCCAGAATGGGCGAAGGCCCTCTTGTTTTCCTAAGGATTCTTATTTTTATTTTTTTTATTTTTTGTTAACCTTCCGGGCACTTAAGGGGGTCTTAACATGCTCAAAAACTCTTGAAAATTTGCACACATGTCGGAATCTGCGGCCATCAGGACGTCACAGAGGCTGGTACCGGGGCGTGGCAAGAGGACTCTACAGCGCCCCCTGGAATTTTTAGGGCCATATAGCACACATACTTGAACGTACACATATGAAACTCGGTACACATATAGAACTCATTGAGCTGAACAACTTTTGTACTCTATGTCATTTTCTTAACGCAACAGGAAGTGAGATATTTAGGGCTGTGTAAAAAGCGCATGCTCTGGAATTTAACGTACTCCTCCCAGGATTTCCATACGATTGTCACCAAACTCGGTCAGCATGATCTCAAGACATTGGGGACGCTAAATTGCGAGGGGATTTTTGATATCTCGAACGGTTTGACCGTGGCAAGGCGACAAAGTTATGGCGAGAAATGAGAAACAGGAAGTGTCTAATAACTGTTGCACACATTGCCTGATTCTGATGAAACTTCACCAGATTGTTCGTTGTATGATGCCGATTCCATAAATGTGACTATTATGAGTCAAAGTTATAGCGCCACCAACTGGGAGCAGGAAGCGTGTCATTTTCAAAATGCGTTGAAATCAGCCTCTTAATTTTACTTGATTTTCTTCAAACTTCATCAAAATAATGTCAAAACACGGCCGATAAGAATATGTAAAGGGTACGATGATAAATCAAATGCTGTTGCCATGGCAACGTGTCAAACTTTAAAATTAGATTCCTGTCTTTTCGAAGCAGATAACATGCTTAGAATTTCATGAAACTCAACACACACATCAATATTAATGATAGTTAGACACTGGCAAAAGGTCATAAATGGGCGTGGAGCAGGCACTCTATAGCGCCATCTTTTGACAAAAGTTGGGGGGTTAGTTTTTCCTACAGTCACCAAACTCTGTACATATATTGTTCTCATCAATCTGGACAACTTTCTAAATCAAACTCATTAGCTAAAACCAACAGGAAGCCGGCTATTTTGATTTGAATGTGGATTTTTGGAAAAATCAGGCTGTAAACAAATTCACACTCCTTCTAAGAATAACAAGGTATTCACACCAAACTTTTTTAACATGAAGAGAAGATTCTGAAGATGTTAGATTGCGAGCGGATTTGGGATATCTTGAACGGTGTTGACGTGGTGATTTTTTTAAAAACATAACCCTAATTTTTTATATCTTTAAAGTGCAGCATCCAAACTCTTTAAAACTTTTTTCACACAGAGATCTAATCATTATGAGCAAGTGCTGGTAATATCATAGTTATTCAAGCTTCTATGAATTAAAGAAAATTAAAAAAAGAAATCAGTAAACTGTTGTCACTGGGCTGACAGTCTGTGTTGACACTAAGAGTGACTGAAGGGGGGAGGGGTGAAAGGGAGAGAGACCAGTGGAACATGCTGTTTTGCTTAAGACCATCTTTGAGGAAGATGCAATTTGCACATTGCACATTGCTGTAGTTTAATCTGCATAAATAAGTCTGAACTTTGAGAGTCTTATCTTTGAGAAAATATAAAGGGTCACAAACTCTTTCATTCTTTGTATATTGCAGTTGTTGTTTTTTTTATTTATTTTTTACTGAACTGTACCATGAACTTGTCCTATTCAGTCACATAGCAAAAGATTAAGAAAAATACAGCTTTTTAGCATGAGCGATTTATCTTCATTGATAGACATTTATTTTCATAATTAAAATTTTTGATTCAATAAAAAAAAAAAACACTAACAATTTCAAGACAAACTTTGACAACAAAACAAACTTTGCTGTTATCTGTTCAAAACATCTGAAAATTGTACCATTTTAAGATGAGTTATATTTATATATCGCCCCATTACAATACCCAACTTGATTTTTAAAGATATTTTGAAAGAATGAAGCGTTTATTGAGCACTTTATTGTGTATTGTTGTATACCCACAACTGTGTTCATGTTCATGTTAATTCACAGTACATACACTATGTTAAAAGATACTAATTTACCTTTAAACAATATATGAGTACTTTTTTAGGTTAATATTAATTAACATTAATAAATGCTATTTATTATTGTTCATGTTAACAATGTTAACAAATGAAACTGGATGGTAAAGTTGTATATTTAGTGTGTATTTGTCTGTGTGTTGATTTAAAAATGTAACCCTTTCATTTCTGTAAACTTTAAATCCAAACTGGCAGAGGGTTACTGTGAATGCATGTGCCAACTGGGCACCGTTTTCCTAATTGATTCTTAGTTATGTAGCACTTAAGAGTGATGTCTTATAACAGGAGTCACCTGAAAAGCAATATCCACTAGGGGTGTAAATATTAATCGATTCGTATCGATGCATCGATTATGCAGCCGCCGATTCAATGCATCGATTCGTCCGCAAGAATATCGATTAATGTGTTTATTTTGCCGCCTGTTTGTTCACTTGTCTATTTTTAGAATCCGTTCCGACCTTTCTTTTACTGTCTGCTCCGATGTATTAAGCGCACTACCTACTCCTAAGCTGCGGGTGGCACTAACCTCACTGTCTTCTTCTTCACACGCCTTACTTTCGTTTCACAGTCCGTCTATGATGTTGTTCATGTTCTCAGACCTCACGTTGTTGTCTGACTTTCAAGAGCGATGATTTTGAACTGATTTTGTGGATTAGTATTCTATTTGCAGTTCATCTACTGCAGAGGATGTGTGACCATTACCTCTTAATAAGATGCAAATTGTATTTTCAAAATTTAACCAATTTTGTATGAAAGAAACTTTTTTAAAACGATGAATAGGCTAATTGGCAATAGTAGACATGCACTATAAGTTTTTTTTTTATTATTACAATTTATCTGATTGCACTTTGTAGATGCAGTAACTTATATTTGCTGTTCTATTTGCAGTGCATTGAGCACAACTGCTTTAGTGGAACATACACATTATGTGAATAGAATACTGTTTCTGTATTCTCAATAAAAGGCAAATTATTTACCATTTTTGTTGATTTATTTGAAACTTAATAGATATCATGTAAAAATATCTAATATTGAATCGAATCGGATCGAATCGCATCGTATCACAGGGAATTCTGAAGTATCGAAAATAATCGAATCGTTGGCTTAAGAAATCGGTATCGTATCGAATCGTCTTGAAGGCTCCGATTTACACCCCTAATATCCACACACAAATTGAACAGATAGGTAACGATGACATTTAAGCAGAAGTGGTGGACGTAAAGCAAGCAATAATAACATTTTGTTATCATCATGAATTACATGTTCTTATCATCATCCTCAGAATATTGGGAAAATGTTCCCTATATTGTGAACAACTTTGGGATATCTTGAACAGTGTTGATGTGGTGATTTATGAAAGTAACAATGAAAAAGATGAAGAGTTATTTTCATATATCTTTAAATTGCATTATTCTAACTCATCAAAACTTTTTACATATAAAGAACAAGAAATTATTAGGAAATACGTGTAGTTTCAAAATGTTATCATGCAAAGAGGGCCCAAAAACATTAAAAGTGTCATATAAATTTGTCAGATTAAAGCTGTAATACCAGGGATGAACACTAGAGGTCCTCATAAGATAAGGAATCGTTTGACCTCTAATGCTATTTAACTCATTCTCAGTATATAAGAATGACAATAATCCATAGAATCAGTTGATATGTACTGTATTGTCAGTCTACTTTTACATAATTATTTTGTATAGGTGCTTAAAGAGCATTAAAATCTTTTTTTTTATCTTTTAAGGAAAAATTATATGATTTAAATACATATATACACTCTCACTGATAGAACAAAAAATCTTATAAGTATGACACTATACTGCTCAGTTCACTTAATTAGAATGAGAACAAATACAAAAAGGCCAAAAAAATCTACTAAGTAAATATGTATTTATTTTTAATATATTTGTTTATAATTATTTCACATAAAGGCGTCCCTGATGCATCAAATGCTGTTGTCATGGCAAATAAATAAAAATTAAAAATAGTTTCAAATATTTGTTTCCTGTGTTTTTGAGGCAAATAGCGTGCTTAGAATTTCATTTTCATTTTTAAATTTTCAATGATTTATTATATATTTAAAGTGCAGCATCCTAACTCTTTGAAACTTTTTTCATACAAATAACTATTCATTCTGATCAAACACAGATCATTTCATAATTATACAAAACTCCACGAATGAAAGAAAATAAAAAAACATATCTGATCTCGCTCTGCTCTGCACTTAATGTGTGTGTTTGTGTGGTAAGTGGCTGAGTGTAAAGAGGGGGGATGGGTGGTAAGAGAAAGAGTCAGAGAGGAGGAGAGACAGTTAGGGTTAGTCCAAAGGGTTACTGTGAATGCATGTGCCAACTGGGCACCGTTTTCCTGATGCTATCGGGATGGCGATTGCACAGACGGCGAGGGCCCGGTCATCGCTGCTTGCAGCTTTAATTCTTCTTCTTCTTCTTCTTCTTCTTCTCCAAAGTGAAAAGTCTTTTTGAGGACCTAAACATGCCCGAAAACTCACGAAACTTTGCACACGCATCAGACTTGGCAAAAATTTACATCTGATATGGTTTCCAAAAGTGGGTGTGACAAAATGGCTCGATAGCGCCACCTATAAAATTTCAACGGAGTGCCCCTCGAGCTACGTTTCATGTACATGTACGAAGTTCGGTACACATATGTAACACACCAATACCTACAAAAAAGTCTCCTGGTGCAACATCCGAAACCCAACAGGAAGTCCGTTATATTGAATTTCCTGTACGATTTTTGTGCAGTTTTTGCCATTTTCAGGCCTCATACTTTAACGAACTCCTCCTACAGTTTTTATCCGATCATCTTCAAATTTGCTGAGTGTCATCATAAGGCCTTTGCGATGTTAAATTGCGAAGCTTTAGAGTTTTCGTCGAAGGGCGTGTCCGTGGCGGCCGGACAAACTTTGATGTTTCGCCATGAAAAAGGAAGTTGCTATAACTCAGGCATACGATGTCCGATCTGCCTCAAACTTCACATGTTTGATGACAGTCCGGTCCTGAACACACGTCAGTGCCCATATTCAGTTATAGTCATAGCGCCACCTGCTGACAACAGGAAATGACATGTTTAACACTGTTACGGACTCCTAGAAACATATTGAAAAGCGTTAACAAGTCTTAAATAGGCTAGCAACATGCTACAAACATGCTAAAACATGCTAGCAACACTTAGCTAAGAGCTAAAGCATGCTATTAATACAAATACAAAAGGAAATTGATGTAACTCATGTATATAATGTTGAATCTGACCCAAACTTAATATTCAACATGCTACAAAAATAATAAAGCATGCTAGCAACACTTAGCTAATATGCTAAAGCATGCTAATAATACAATGAAACAGGAAGTTACTCTAACTCAGGCATAAAATGTCCAATCAGCCCCAAACTTAACATGTTTGATAAGAATCCTGGCCTAAACACACGCCAATGCCCGTATTCAGTTATAGTCATAGCGCCACCAGCTGGTAACAGGAAGCCACATGTTTAATACTGTTGTGGATGCCTAGCAACATTTTAAAAAAATTCAACAACTGTTAAACAGGGTAGCAACATGCTAGAAACATGCTATAACATGTTAGCAACATTTAGCTAAGTGCTAAAGCATACTCTTAATGCAATGAAACAGGAAGTTACTCTAACTCAGGCATGCAATGTCCAATCAGCCCCAAACTTCACATGTTTGATAACAGTCCTGGCCTGAAGATATCTACATGCCAATATTCAGTTATAGTTATAGCGCCACCTACTGTCAACAGGAAGTGACATGTTTAACACTGTGACACACTATTAGCAACACACTAAAAAGGCCATTGAGTGCTAAACTAGTTTAAAACGTACTCAAACATGCTAGCAACACTTACTTAGTGCTAAAGCATGTTGTTAAAGACATAAAACAGGAAGTTACTGTAACTCAGACATGCAATGTCCAATCAGCCCCAAACTTCACGTTTGATAAGAGTCCTGGCCTGAAGATATATACATGCCCATATTCAGTTATAGTCACAGCGCCACCTGCTGACAACAGGAAGTGACTTTTAATGGTGTTACGGACTCCTAGCAACATAATAAAAAGCGTCAGCAAGTTTTAAATAGGCTAGCATCATGCTAGAATCATGTTAAAACATGCTAGCAACACTTAGCTGAGAGCTAAAGCATGATATTAATACAAAGAAAAATAAGTGTAACTCATGCATACAATGTCCAATCTGACCCAAGCTTAATATGTTTGATAAGAGTCCTGGTCTGAACACAAGCCCATGCCCATATTCAGTTATAGTGATAGTGCCACCTGCTGGCAAAAGGAAGTCACATGTTTAATACTGTTGTGGATGCCAAGCAACATTTTAAAAATATCAACAAGTGTTAAATAGGGTAGCAACATGCTAGAAACATGTTAGCAACATTTAGCTAAGTGCTAAAGCATACTCTTAATGCAATGAAAGAGGAAGTTACTGTAACTCAGGCATGCAATGTCCAATCAGCCCCAAACTTAATATGTTTGATAAGAGTCTTGGCCTGAATACATTTACATGCCAATATTCAGTTATAGTCATAGCGCCACCAGCTGGCAACAGCAAATTACTTGTTTTACACTAACTTAAGCATGCAATGTACAATTTGCACCAAACTTGACATGTTTGCCAATAGTCCTGGCCTGAAGACATCTAAAAGCCAATATTTTGTAATAGCGCCACCTGTTGGCAGCAGGATATGTCATGACTTACACTCAAGCATGCCATGTTCAAGCTTCACCAAACTTCATATGTTTGATAAAAGCACTGGCCTGAACACATCTGCATGCCAATATTCAGTTATAGGCATAGCGCCACCAGCTGGCAGAAGGAAGATTGGCACATATCAATGACTTTGACATATTCCTCCTACATTTTCTGTGTTAATAGCATAGTGCCCACCATTCGCCACCGATCGGCGGTGAGCCCGAGTGCGAGGGCCCTACCATCGCTGCTTGCAGCTTTAATTAGGGCCCGAGCACTGCAGTGCGAGGACCCTATTGGAATTGCTCTGTTTATTATTATTCTTCCGCTTCTTCTCCAAAATGAAAACTCTTTTTGAGGGCCTAAACATGCTTGAAAACTCACGAAACTTTGCACACGCGTCAGTCCTGGCGAAAATTTACATCTGATATGGTTTTCAGAAGTGGGTGTGCCAAAATGGCTCCATAGCGCCACCTATAAAATTTCAACGGAGTGCGCCTCGAGCTGCGTTTCACGTACATGTACGAAACTCGGTACACATATGTAACACACCAATACCTACAAAAAAGTCTCCTGGTGCAACATCCGAAACCCAACAGGAAGTCCGTTATATTGAATTTCCTGTACGATTTTTGTGCAGTTTTTGCCATTTTCAGGCCTCGTACTTTAACGAACTCCTCCTACAGTTTTTATCTGATCGTCTTCAAATTTGCTGAGTGTCATCATGAGGCCTTTGCGATGTTAAATTGCGAAGCTTTAGAGTTTTCGTCGAAGGGCGTGTCCGTGGCGGCCGGACAAGCTTTGATGTTTCGCCATGACAAAGGAAGTTGCTATAACTCAGGCATACAATGTCCAATCTGCCTCAAACTTTACGTTTGATAACAGTCCAGTCCTGAACACATGTCAGTGCCCATATTCAGTAATAGTCATAGCGCCACCTGCTGACAACAGGAAGTGACATGTTTTACACTGTTACGGACTCCTAGCAACATATTGAAAAGCGTTTACAAGTCTTAAATAGGCTAGCAACATACTAGAAACATGCTAAAACATGCTAGCAACACTTAGCTAAGAGCTAAAGCATGCTATTAATACAAATACAAAAGGAAATTGCTGTAACTCATGTATATAATGTCGAATCTGACCCAAACCTAATATTCAATATGCTACAAACATAGTAAAGCATGCTAGCAACACTTAACTAATATGCTGAAGCATGCTAATTATACAATGAAACAGGAAGTTACTCTAACTCAGGCATACAATGTCCAATCAGCCCCAAACTTAACATGTTTGATAAGAGTCCTGGCCTGAACACACTCCCATGCCCATATTCAGTTATAGTCATAGCGCCACCAGCTGGTAACAGGAAGCCACATGTTCAATACTCTTGTGGATGCCTAGCAACATTTTAAAAATATCAACAAGTGTTAAACAGGGTAGCAACATGCTAGAAACATGCTATAACATGTTAGCAACATTTAGCTAAGTGCTAAAGCATACTCTTAATGCAATGAAACAGGAAGTTACTCTAACTCAGGCATGCAATGTCCAATCAGCCCCAAACTTCACATGTTTGATAACAGTCCTGACCTGAAGATATCTACATGCCAATATTCAGTTATAGTCATAGCGCCACCTACTGTCAAGAGGAAGTGACATGTTTAACACTGTGACACACTATTAGCAACACACTAAAAAAGCCATTGAGTGCTAAACTAGTTTAAAACATACTCAAACATGCTAGCAACACTTACTTAGTGCTAAAGCATGTTGTTAAAGATATAAAACAGGAAGTTACTGTAACTCAGGCATGCAATGTCCAATCAGCCCCAAACTTCACATGTTTGATAAGACTCCTGGCCTGAAGATATATACATGCCCATATTCAGTTATAGTCACAGCGCCACCTGCTGACAACAGGAAGTGACGTTTAATGGTGTTACGGACTCCTAGCAACATATTAAAAAACGCCAGCAAGTTTTAAATAGGCTAGCATCATGCTAGAATCATGTTAAAACATGATAGCAACACTTAGCTAAGAGCTAAAGCATGATATTAATACAAAGAAAAATAAGTGTAACTCATGCATACAATGTCCAATCTGACCCAAGCTTAATATGTTTGATAAGAGTCCTGGTCTGAACACAAGCCCATGCCCATATTCAGTTATAGTCATAGTGCCACCTGCTGGCAACAGGAAGTCACATGTTTAATACTGTTGTGGATGCCCAGCAACATTTTAAAAATATCAACAAGTGTTAAATAGGGTAGCAACATGCTAGAAACATGTTAGCAACATTTAGCTAAGTGCTAAAGCATACTTTTAATGCAATGAAACAGGAAGTTACTGTAACTCAGGCATGCAATGTCCAATCAGCCCCAAACTTAATATGTTTGATAAGAGTCCTGGCCTGAATACATTTACATGCCAATATTTAGTTATAGTCATAGCGCCACCAGCTGGCAACAGCAAATTACTTGTTTTACACTAACTTAAGCATGCAATGTACAATTTGCACCAAACTTGACATGTTTGCCGATAGTCCTGGCCTGAAGACATCTAAAAGCCAATATTTCGTAATAGCACCACCTGTTGGCAGCAGGACATGTCATGACTTACACTCAAGCATGCCATGTTCAATCTTCACCAAACTTCATATGTTTGATAAAAGCGCTGGCCTGAAGACATCTGCATGCCAATATTCAGTTATAGGCATAGCGCCACCAGCTGGCAGCAGGAAAATTGGCACATATCAATGACTTTGACATATTCCTCCTACATTTACTGTGTTAATAGCATAGTGCCCACCATTCGCCACCGATCGGCGGTGAGCCCGAGTGCGAGGGCCCTACCATCCCTGCTTGCAGCTTTAATTATACTTCTTCTTCTCCAAAGTAAAAAGCCTTTTTGAGAGCCTAAACATGCTCGAAAACTCATGAAACTTTGCACACACGTCAGACCTGGCGAAAATTTACATCTGATATTGGTTTCAGAAGTGGGTGTGGCAAAATGGCTCGATAGCGCCACCTATAAAATTTCAACGGAGTGCCCCTCGAGCTACGTTTCACGTACATGTACGAAACTCGGTACACACATGTAACACACCAATACCTACAAAAAAGTCTCCTGGTGCAACATCCGAAACCCAACAGGAAGTCCGTTATATTGAATTTCCTGTACCATTTTTGTGCAGTTTTTGCCATTTTCAGGCCTCGTACTTTAATGAACTCCTCCTACAGCTTTTATCCGATCATCTTCAAATTTGCTGAGTGTCATCATGAGGCCTTTGCGATGCTAAATTGCGAAGCTTTTGAGTTTTCGTTGAAGGGCGTGTCCGTGGCGGCCGGACAAACTTTGATGTTTCGCGTGAAAAAGGAAGTTGCTATAACTCAGGCATACAATGTCCGATCTGCCTCAAACTTCACATGTTTGATAACAGTCTGGTCCTGAACACACATGTCAGTGCCCATATTCAGTTATAGTCATAGCGCCACCTGCTGACATCAGGAAGTGCAATGTTAAACACTGTTACGGACTCCTAGCAACATATTGAAAAGCGTTAACAAGTCTTAAATAGGCTAGCAACATGCTAGAAACATGTTAAAACATGCTAGCAACACTTAGCTAAGAGCTAAAGTTTGCTATTAATAAAAATGCAAAAGGGAATTGCTGTAACTCATGTATATAATGTCGAATCTGACCCAAACTTAATATTCAACATGCTACAAACATAGTAAAGCATGCTAGCAACACTTAACTAATATGTTAAAGCATGCTAATAATACAATGAAACAGGAAGTTACTCTAACTCAGGCATACAATGTCCAATCAGCCCCAAACTTAACATGTTTGATAAGAGTCCTGGCCTGAACACATGCCCATGCCCATATTAAGTTATAGTCATAGCGCCACCAGCTGGTAACAGGAAGCCAAATGTTTAATACTGTTGTGGATGCCTAGCAACATTTTAAAAATATCAACAAGTGTTAAACAGGGTAGCAACATGCTAGAAACATGCTATAACATGTTAGCAACATTTAGCTAAGTGCTAAAGCATGCTCTTAATGCAATGAAACAGGAAGTTACTGTAACTCAGGCAAGCAATGTCCAATCAGCCCCAAACTTCACATGTTTGATAAGAGTCCTGGCCTGAAGATATATACATGCCCATATTCAGTTATAGTCACAGCGCCACCTGCTGACAACAGGAAGTGACGTTTAATGGTGTTACGGACTCCTAGAAATATATTAAAAAGTGTTAGCAAGTTTTAAATAGGCTAGCATCATGCTACAATCATGTAAAAAATGCTAGCATCACTTAGCTAAGAGCTAAATCATGATATTAATACAAAGAAAAATAAGTGTAACTCATGCATACAATGTCCAATCTGACCCAAGCTTAACATGTTTGATAAGAGTCCTGGTCTGAACACAAGCCCATGCCCATATTCAGTTATAGTCATTGTGCCACCTGCTGGCAACAGGAAGTCACATGTTTAATACTGTTGTGGAAGCCCAGCAACATTTTAAAAATATCAACAAGTGTTAAATAGGGTAGCAACATGCTAGAAACATGTTAGCAACATTTAGCTAAGTGCTAAAGCATACTCTTAATGCAATGAAACAGGAAGTTACTGTAACTCAGGCATGCAATGTCCAATCAGCCCCAAACTTAATATGTTTGATAAGAGTCCTGGCCTGAAGACATTTACATGCCAATATTCAGTTATAGTCATAGCGCCACCAGCTGGCAACAGCAAATTACTTGTTTTACATTAACTTAAACAAGCAATGTACAATTTGCACCAATCTTGACATGTTTGGCAATAGTCCTGGCCTGAAGACATCTAAAACCCAATATTCCATAATTGCGCCACCTGTTGGCAGCAGGATATGTCATGTATTACACTCAAGCATGCCATGTTCAATCTGCACCAAACTTCATATGTTTGATACAATCGCTGGCCTGAACACATCCGCATGCCAATATTCAGTTATACACATAGTGCCACCGGGTGGCAGCAAGAAATCTGGCACATCTAAATGACTTCCACATATAACTCCTAAATTTACTATGTTAAAAGCATAGTGCCCACCATTCGCCACAGGTCGGCGGTGAGCCCGATGCGAGGGCCCTCCCATCGCTGCTTGCAGCTTTAATTATGGTTATGATTGTCTTTGTATGTGGTTCTTAAATTAAGAAATCGTTCAAAAATCAAAAGACATTTGCCATGCAAGAAACATTTGAGCTGGCAGCTAAATAAAATATCTCAACTGATGTGATTCATTCAATCAATGCAACTGAATCAACTTACAACTTAGCTTTAAAACAAAGAAAAAATAATAATCTGTTATTTTGAAAGCTTTATATATCTTTAAATATACACATGAAAGAAAAATAATATATAGTTTAAATTAAAGCGTAATATTAAGTGTCAGTACATTGTGTTAATGCATTATATAATTATAATAGATAGTTCATATAAAATAAATATAATACATATTTTGTGTACATGAGGAGTAACCTTATTGCTTCAGACAGTCACTTTGCTTACAGATGAACACTGCTAAAATCTAATACACCTTTCTGAGAAAGAAAAAAAAAACAGAATTTGTTAAAAAAAAAGTTTGGGTCTGAGGTATCCACATAAACCATGTTCATGTCATAAAGCATTTAAATTACACATTTGTGTCCTTGTCAACCATATAAACTAGTTATCTTAATTATCATTAAAAATATTTTTTTTAAAGAAGCAAACAGATAACTGTGAATGTATGTATGCATTTATTTATTTATTCGTTCATTTATTTATTGTATCATATTTTGACCCATATGTACATTTTAGAGGGAAAACGTAGCTATATAGGGAAGGGTTAAAATCATATACTACAGGATAATTTAATTAGTGCAGTCAAGCATTGTTTTTTAATCAGTATGTTTGTATCTCTCTTTCAGGACATATGTACCAGTCAAGTCATGGGTCAAAGCCAATAAAGACAAGGTTAGTGGACTATTTTTCTAACAGGTTACCATAAATAAAAGTTACATTTGTATTTTTAGAGATTTGATTTATGATCTTTCTACAGGTGTTAATCTACAACCCAAGCTTTTTAAAGTATGTATATGATTCATGGCTAGAGGGTCATGGGAGATATCCATCCACTGGATTCCTTTCTCTGATGTTGGCAGTTCACATCTGTGATGAGGTAATGTTCATTTTAGTTATTTTCTTATTTCTGTGACAAGTGTATTTCACTCCCATTCAAAAAATTCCACATGAAAATATCTCCACCTTGTGGACGCAGCCCTCTGCTGCAACTGTGTGTTGAGAAGGATGTTTGTCATTTTATTTTATTTTATTTTATTTTATTTTATTTTATTTTATTTTATTTTATTTTATTTTATTTTATTTTATTTTATTTTAATGAATAAACACTGATTAACAGGAATCTATTTGTCCGTATAATAAAAAACAATAATAATGAATAATAAATAATACATCTAAAGGAACTGCATAACAGTCTTAAAGCTCTGCTCTGTTACATGTAGGTGAATGTGTTTGGATTTGGTGCTGACCAGGATGGAAACTGGCACCATTACTGGGAGGATAACATGCTGGGAGGAGCATTCAGACACACAGGTGTCCATGATGGAGACTATGAGTACAACATCACACTGCTCTTAGCAGACAAACACAAGATCACACTCTACAGAGGAGGCTGAGCTCACACAGCCTTAACAGAACACAACTACCACAAGCCAGGGGCCATTTGAGCACTTATTGTCATTTATGTACGAACTGAAAGTGTTAGAGATTTTATTTTTTAAATTTACCTTTAGAATGTAGATACAAATGGTGGTTAAATACAGATTAGAACTTCAAAAAAGACTTTGAGGCTGTTTACACATTTTGCCAATATGCTGCAGACATGGATATTTCAGTTTCGCTGACTGATTACATATTATTATTATTCAAAGCTAATTTTGCACATCATTCCTGATTTATTTGATACTGTACTTCTTTTTCAGCAGGTTTCATCAGTTGTTTATGTTTGTTTTTTCTTTGTGTGTGTGTGAGTGTGGGTGTGGGTGTGTACCTGGTATTCATCACGTTGTGGGGACCAAATGTCCCCACAAGGATAGTAATACCAGTAGATTTTGACCTTGTGGGGACATTTCTCAGGTCCCCATGAGGAAACAGGCTTATAAATCATACACAATGAGTTTTTTTGATGAAGTAAAAGTGTGCACAATCTCCTGTGAGGGCTAGGTTTAGGTGTAGGGTAGGTGTAGGGTGATAGAAAGTACGGTTTGTACAGTATAAAAACCATTACGCCTATGGAATGTCCCCATAAAACATGTAAACCCAACATGTGTGTGTGTGTGTGTGTGTGTGTGTGTGTGTGTGTGTGTGTGTGTGTGTGTGTGTGTGTGTGTGTGTGTGTGTGTGTGTGTGTGTGTGTGTGTGTGTGTGTGTGTGTGTGTGTGAGTGGGTGGGTGTGGGTGTGGGTAAATGTTTAATTGAGACATTTTGGTGTCATTAAATGGTCTCCAACCCTGCTCCTGGAGCGTTACCATTCTGCAGAGTTCAGATCCAACCGCAATCAAACGCACCTGAACCAGTTAATCAAGTTGTTCAAGCTGTATAGTCTAGTGTGTTGGAGCAGGGTTTCAACTGACATCTGTAGGGTGCCAGCTTTCCAGGAGCCAGTTTTTTTTTTTTTTTTGTCAAATAGTATATTTCTTTTAAGTATAATTATTCAGAATAATAATACTGAGTCAATTTGGTACAGTATAATAATAAATATAATAGTAATAATAATAATAGACATTCTGTTAACTTTTACATTTTTTGTAGTAGAGTATGAGTCTTTTATTATTTTAGTCAAACATGGTGTTATGTTGTTGTTGTTGTTGTTGTTGTTGTTGGAGATAGTATGCACAATCTCCTGTGAGGGCTAGGTTTAGGTGTAGGGTAGGTGTAGGGCGATAGAAAGTACGGTTTGTACAGCATAAAAACCATTACGCCTATGGAATGTCCCCATAAAACATGTAAACCCAACATGTTTGTGTGTGTGTGTGTGTGTGTGTGTGTGTGTGTGTGTGTGTGTGTGTGTGTGTGTGTGTGTGTGTGTGTGTGTGTGTGTGTGTGTGTGTGTGTGTGTGTGTGTGTGTGTGTGTGTGTGTGTGTGTGTGCTTGCATTTGTTAACCACAGTGAGCACAAATGTCCAGCATTGTGGATGTAGAATAGTTTAATTTCTTCATTTCTATGCCTAAATGTTTTGCATTGTGGCTGATTTAGGCTGATTCACATACAATTAGATAATTTAAATTATATATATATATATATATATATATATATATATATATATGTATGTATACACACACAAACATAAGCAAACATCATTTGGGGTCTGATTTAAGGTCTTGAACTTAACTGAATCCAATAATTAAAATTAAACTAATTGTTTTATATGGTCTGTTCAATGTAGTGAAAACATTAAAATACATTAATAAGTTAATAGTGTTGTCTGTTAAAAAAAGCGTTTCTTTATAAATCACATTAAATGTATTAATGTATCAATAAATGTAAATGTTTGTTGATGGGCTATATGGATATATTTCATATTCATATAATTGATATAATTGCTATAATTCATATTTTAAGTGCCTTCCTTTGCCAAATAACAGTGCCTTGTTTTAGAACAAAATCAACATAATGATAATAATTCATTTTTAATTAATTTCTAAAACACCATGTCTGTGTTTTGTAGATAGTGTACATTAATTCAGTGGTAATTTTTCACCAAAGATATGTTTTAATCTATGACAGTCTGCAAATAAATCAATAAACAGACCGTTTTGATCTGGTTTTGTGCTGTCATAATTTGATCATCATTATGTGAAAATTTCATCCATTTTATTATTATTTTGCCTGCAGAAAATGACATACTCTGTAGTGTATAAAAAAAAAAACAATGTTAGACTTCACTGTGAATTTAGTTTATACTGAAAACATGAGACAAGAACAAGACAAAGTCTGAAGCATGTGTGAAATCATGTCAAGTATATTGGCCAATGTTAGGTCTGTTGACGTAGCATGGCATTTAAGACAATAAATTGGCATCTAAAGTCTCAATAGGAGGAAGCTACTAATCTCCTGGTTACGTCAATAGTAGGCTGACTCTAAGGGCTCAAATTTAGCTTTTAATAATCTTTCTAGGACCACTGAAAGGTAGGTCCTGCAGATAGGCACTGTGCGGAAATCGAGAAACTAGGATGTCCCCCCAAATATGCTCCAAAAATAGGATGTGGCTAGTGGAGAGAGCAGCCACATATTCCCTAAGCGCAGCAGGGATTAAACCTGCTGAAAGGCATTCTCGTAGGAAATGCAACACTGTATCACCCAAACAGACTGGGTTTGAATTTGAATTTGAATTTATTTAATTAATAAGGGACAGTACATACTAATGAACATTAGAAAATGTAAGTATGTGGGAGTTAGCCAAAGGCTAATTTACATCCCTTGTCCCTTGGCAGATAACAATTTAAGACAGACAGAGACAGAATCATCAAAAATGCATAACATTAAAATGAATGAATAAAATAACATAAACATCAGTTTCTGCCATTGTGGTCAGTTACAAAAAGCCAAGTCCTCAGGTTGAAGAATGAGTGCATATTTGATTGTTTTTTAGCCATTCCTTTAGATGAATTTTAAAAGTGTAAAAAGTGGTGCATTCTCGAATAGTTATGGGTAGACTGTTCCAAGTAGTGCAACCTTTGACGGATAACACATTTTGACTAAATACTGTGCGTCTTCTAGGCACCCCACAATCCCCTCTGGAAGCTGCTCTTGTTCAGGTACCATGAGTAAAGTTTTATTGATGTGTGTGTGTATAAGTGTGTGTCTGTGCGCGCCTGTGTGTGACTGGATGTGTCTAAATTACACTCCTGATGTTTTATAGTATCATCCCTTCACTGCTGTGTACTTTTTTTTAGTTTTGTGTCTGATTTGTCGATTGTGCACACAGTTAATCTCTGAATTGCTGTGTTTTTGTCTTTTTCCCATTCATTTCCTATGGTCGGTCATTTCTGACCGAAGAGCATGAGTGTGACTATTTTTTTTACGCCCACTTAGCCTTTTCGAATCATGTCGTAATTTTTTTTCTGTGTTCACATTCCCAGTGCCATAAAAGTCACCAAGTTTCATATCATTCCGATGAAGCTGTGATTTTTAAAAAATCTAAATGTAAAATGTTCCGGTCAGAAATGACCGAGGAGCGCACAAGGGTTAAATTGACCTGTTAACCGTTTAAGATGTTTTTTGTCACCCTTAATGTCCCAATTTACATTGAAATCCCCCATTATAATAACCTCTCTTTTACAGTTTTTTTCAGTCGCTAACAAGCGCTTACCCATACTTAAGATACTTTTTCTAAACTCTTAACACAGACTCGCATCTACAAAACACAATTGGCCAAATGGATAATTTTCTTCTCAAAAATACATTTTGTTAAATATATACTAACTCTTCATTTCAAAATAGAACACATCTTTCTCTGCACACACTAACTTTACCAAAACACTGGAAATCTGACTCAAAATGAAATTATTCTGTCAAAGAATAACACTTTTTTTCACTTCACAAGGTACATGCAGTCAATCAAAGTACACCAGGTTTCAAAATACTAGCTATTGTTGATATTACAAAAACTGCATAGACTTTTATGTTTCAGTTTTACAGGTATTTGCATGCAAAACATGCTATCCACCATTTTGACACTAAATTTATTGGTTGGGAACTGTATGTCCACATGTACAGTAATGTTCACATTCAAAAGCATTCCAGTAAAAAGTAAATAAGTACAGGTACAATAGAAACACGGTATGATAGAACAGAAAACGTTTTACAGTTTTGCTTACAGTAAACAAAATATCCATGAAACACACAAGAGCATTCTGAACAACAACAACAACAACAACAACAACAACAACAACAACAACAACAACAACAACAACAACAACAACAAAAAAAAGCCCAGATAAAAAAAGGGTGGGGTCTAAAAAAAAGCACAAACTTACTGTATCTAATCTCTGCGATCTTCAGGGTAAGGCCACATGTTTCCAAACAGGGTTGGGGCCATTCATGAATTGAATTGAGAATGAATGGTAAATTCCAATTCACTTCCTGGAATGGAATTGGATTTGGAATTGGAATGTCGGGAAACAGAATTGAAATCAAATAAATTCCACTAAATTCCACTTGAGTTGCTAAATAAAATAATTTGACTTGATTTGCTTACAGTTTTTTTCAGTCGCTAACAAGCGTTTGTCCAAACAGTTGTCACATTTTCAAAACTCTAAACACAATTAGCACAGCATCGGTCTTTTGTGGCCATACCATTTCCACATTTCATGTCGTTTTCACCCAATATGCAATCAGTGAACACATTTCCACAATGCTTACATTTTCTTAACAGACAAGCTATACCTCCCAACAAAATTATGGATTGTTTTTGTAGTATTTCCGAATGTTAACACACAACATCCCACAATAGCAAAAACAATATTCCAAACCTTAGATACAGTATAAAAACCTCTGCTTCTGCAATGATATCAGTTCAAAAACAATATCAATATCAAAAATATATCTCAGCTGATAATAAACAAACAATTAAATAATTGACACACAGCTGATTTATGTTTATGTCTGGCTTAGACTCAGAGGCAGTGGTTATTTTTTTCTATTACATTTACACTTATACAGTAAAATGAGGACTTTGAGGAGTGATGTTTTGGAAACAGGGTTGGGGTCAATTCAGGAATGAACTCAACAATTCCAATTCAAAGAAGGAAAAGGAATTGGAATTGGAATTCAACAACAATTACAGGGAAACAGAGTTGGAATTGAATAGGAATTATAGGAAGTGGAATTAAATTCAGAGAAATTCCAATGAATTCCATTTATTGCTGTTTCTGAGCATCTATGTGTGATTGCATTTAGAGACATACATTTTAACTTTATTTATGATGCTTTACAAATACCAAGTAATGTATGAAATAGAGTTGATCAAATGCAAGTAAATAAAATGAATGACAGTGGTGATAAGTTTCTCTATGCACTATACATTCAATATATGATTACCACATAATATATGTCTGAGTCATGTTCATTCATGTATTTCATTCACTTTTTATTGCATCGAATTATCATAAATTCATTTGGCATGTGAAATGATCATGCTTAACCAACTAAATATACAGTACTTTGTATTTCTTTTATATGTTTGTTGTTTATGTGATTTACAATATTTAATGTATTATAAACTAGCAACTCAAGTGGAATTTTTTGGAATTTGATTTCAATTCTGTTTCCTGGCATTCCAATTCCAAATCCAATTCCATTCCAGGAAGTGAATTGGAATTTACCATTCATTCTCAATTCAATTCATTTCAAGATCGCAGAGATTAGATACAGTAATTTTGTGCTTTTTTTTAGACCCCCCCCCCCCCCTTTTTTTTATCTGGGCGTTTTGCTGTTGTATTTTTTTTTTTTTTTTTTTTTTTTTTTTTTTTTGTTCAGAATGCTCTTGTGTGTTTCATGGATATTTTGTTCACTGTATGCAATACAGTTAAACTTTTTCTGTTCTATCATACCATGTTTCTACTGTAGCTCCTGTAATAAACAGAAAAACAAACTTATTTGCTTTTTACTGGAATGCTTTTGAATGTGAACATTACTGTACATGTGGACAGACAGTTCCAAACCAAGAAATTTAGTGTCAAAATGGTGGATTGCATGTTTTGCATGCAAATACCTGTAAAACTGAAACATAAAAAGTCTATGCAGTTTTTGTAATGTCAACAATAGCCAGTATTTTGAAACCTGGTGTACTTTGACTGACTGCATGTACCTTGTGAAGTGAAAACAAGTGTTATTCTTTGACAGAATAATTTCATTTTGAGTCAGATTTCCAGTGTTTTGGTAAAGTTAGTGTGTGCAGAGAAAGATGTGTTCTGTTTTGAAATGAAGAGTTAGTATATATTTAACAAAATGTATTTTTGAGAAGAAAATTATCCATTTGGCCAATTGTGTTTTGTAGGTGCGAGTCTGTGTTAAGAGTTTAGAAAAAGTATCTGAAGTATGGGTAAGCGCTTGTTAGCGATTGAAAAAAACTGTAATAGTTTGTAGTACATTAAATATTGTAAATCACATAAACTACAAACCTATAAAATAAATACAGAGTACTGTATGTTTAGTATGTCAAGTATGATCATTTCACATGCCAAATTTCAGGAAATGATGATAATTCGATGCAATAAGTGAATGAAATACATGAATGAACATGACTCATTTTTTTGTGAGTTGAGACATATATTATGTGGTAATCATATATTGAATGTATAGTACATCCAGAAACGTATCACCACTGTCATTCAATAATTAATTCATAATGTACAGTTCTCATTTTTATTTACTTGCATTTGATCAACTCTATTTCATACATTACTTGGTATTTGTAAAGCATCATAAATAAAGTTCAAATGTATGTCTCTAAATGCAATCACAAATAGATGCTGAGAAACAGCAATAAACGGAACTTCCTATAATTCAAATTCAATTCCAACTCTGTTTCCTGTAATTGTTGTTGATTTCCAATTCCAATTCCATTTCCTTCTTTGAAATGGAGTTCATTCCTGAATTAACCCCAACCCTGTTTCCAAAACATCACTCCTAAAATTCCTCCTTTTACTGTATAAGTGTAAATGTAATAGAAAAAAATAACCACTGCCTCTGAGTGTAAGCCAGACTGGAATCAGCTGTGGTTGGCCCAATTTACCCAACATAAATCAGCTGTGTGTCAATTATTCAATTGTTTGTTTATTATCAGCTGAGATATATTTTTGATATTGATATTGTTTTTGAACTGATTTCATTGCAGAAGCAGAGGTTTTTATACTGTATCTAAGGTTTGGAATATTGTATTTGCTATTGCGGGATGTTGTGTGCTAACATTCGTAAATACTACAAAAACAATCCATAATTTTGTTGGGAGGTATAGCTTGTCTGTTAAGAAAATGTAAGCATTGTGGAAATGTGTTCACTGACTGCATATTGGGTGAAAACAACATGAAATTTGTGAATGGTATGGCCATAAAAGACCGATGCTGTGCTAATTGTGTTTAGAGTTTTGAAAATGTGACAACTGATTGGACAAACGCTTGTTAGCGACTGAAAAAAAACTGTAAGATTACATGAATCTAGCAGCATTTTCAGTTGGTCATAGAAGTCTACTGCAGATTTAGGGTTACGATATAAACAAATGACACTAAATTGCATTTCAGTAGAGAGGATAATATCAACACCAATACATTCCAATGCCATATTAGTTGGCCATTCAATCAGTTTACATTTCAAAGTGTTCTTGACATACAGCAATACCCCCCCTCCTCGACCTATAGCTCTATCCCTTCTAAAGGTTGTGTAGCCAAGCATATTTTCAGCTGCTTCAGGTGACTGACAACTTAGCCAGGTTTCAGTCAGACCTAAAAAGTCTATGTTAGAGTTCATCAATAGATGTTCAAGCTGTTCACGTTTTGGAACCATGCTGCGAATATTTAAATGTCCTCCTAATAATCCTCTTGGTTTATAGCGTGGATCCCAAATTATTTTTGCCTGATTTAAAGTCTGAAATATTTTCGTAGATCTATATTTTCTCATGATCGGGTTCCGATGCTTTGTTACTTTCGCCGATTGTACATGAAGCAAAGTCTGAGACTCACCCATGTTGTTAGCAAACCTATTTGTTTGCGAAATCGGGTCCGTTAAAGTGCAAACAGGCTGTTCAGCCTTCCGCTGAAGACCCTGCGCTCTTGTCATCGACTTTGGTGGAGCGGCAATTCTACACCTGGAAGTCCGAGCTGGAACGACAAGGCGACGGGTGCACACTCGCCGACCGGTCTCCAGACCGTCCTCCTGGACCTCGGCCCGCACAGGGCCATCTCCGAGTGCGAGCCCCGGGCAGGCCTCCAAAGGCTGAGTCACCAATCGATCAGCGATCCCTGCTGACGAGGCCAGCACGCCACGCTGCACACCGCAGAGCAGCACCTCCTCGGCCATGGCCTCAGCGCTCGTCAACGCCACGCCCGCTGGCTGGGCCTCCCCAGGGCTGGAGCCCATCAAAGTCACCGACGCATCCACACACCGCGGGTCCAATCCGCCGGAGCTCCCCCCCAGGCAGGGCTGACCAAGATCGGCCCGCCATGGAGACAACTGAGCCCCGGAGGTAGGCCTACCCGTTAGTTGATTACTTTGTGGATATGAAGCTTGGCTAGGTGAGCTGATTACAGTGATCGGCTGTGGACCAGGGTTTAGTTCGACATCCCCTGCGAGGATTACTATTAGCGTTAGGTGCCAAAGTCTTGAAGTTAGATTGTTAGAGTTTGTTTGCTTTAACGATGCTGGACACCTGACGTGGCCTCTGTCCAGATACGCAGAGTAGAGAAGATGTTGACTTTCAGTAATTGGATGGCTTTCGCTGATCATTTGACTTCGTGTCAAAAGTATCAGTAAACAGGCAATAGCGACTGCGTTAGTTATCCAAATTCGAAAAAAAGGTTGATGTATCATTACTGGAATCGATAGAAGCTTTACACACGGCATCTGCCAGACCGTGCGTATGCCTCGCTGCCATCTTGGATCCAGAAATATGTTCAACTGGTGTTCAACACAAAAAGCTGCCATTTGAGTGCATACAGCTTACAGCTCTTATGGTGGGAGATCTGAATCTCAGAATTGTCTCAAAAACCTCAGTTGAGGCAGGAATTTATTAGCTGGTGCCCCTCTGGGTCCAGACCCAAAGTTTCAAAATTCCGGCCAGGGCCGAAAGACCAACCAATGTATTTGAGACAGAAAGTCTTTCTAAATGTGAATTTCGAAAGGAGCGCCATCTAGGAGAGATGACAGATGTGAGAACCAGACTCTAGATGGTCAGAACAGAGCTACAAATAATCAATGAACTCTCTCTTGGCAAACCCTCACTAGAAAGGTGTGCAGATGAAGCCACAGCCATGTCTGTACCATGGCATTCAGCCTTAGTGGAGCTGAAGGTGTGAGGGTAAACCAGAGGGGATAGTAGGTCAACTCCTTGGAGGTGAACAAGTCCACTTCTGATCAGACATACCACTGCTATATGGACATCACCAAGGTATTATCCCCTGCTCTCGAGTCAGAACTGAAACAGTCTTATGTGCAGTACAGCCAATGGAATATTGCTGGCTGCTGCTGCCATGAGACCCAGCAGTCTCTGAATTTGATTGAAATATCTTGACCTGGCCTGATGCTGCAAGGATCAAATATACATATGCAGGAGACAAGTTTTGTGATCAAATCCAATAGTTTACACCGCGTTCCAAATTATTATGCAAATTGTATGTAAGTGTCATAAACACACAGTTTTTTGTTTTTCAATTAAACTCATGGATGGTATTGTGTCTCATGGCTCTTTGGATCACTGAAATGAATCTCAGACACCTGTGATAAATATTTTGCCAAATGAGCCCAATTAAAGGAAAAGTACTTAAGAAGGATGTTCCACATTATTAAGCAGGCCACAGGTTTCAAGCAATTATGGGAAAGAAAAAGGTCTCTCTGCTGCCGAAAAGCGTCAAATAGTGCAATGCTTTGGACAAGGTATGAAAACATTAGATATTTCACGAAAACGTAAGCGTGATCATTGTACTGTGAAGAGATTTGAGGCTGATTCAGAGCTCAGACAGGTTCGTGCAGGTAAAGGCAGAATGAGGAAGGTTTCTGCCAGACAAATTCATCAGATTAAGAGAGCAGCTACTAAAATGCCATTACAAAGTAGCAAACAGGTTTTTGAAGCTGCTGGTGCCTCTTGAGTCCCGCGAACATCAAGGTGTAGGATCCTCCAGAGGCTTGCAGTTGTGCATAAACCTACTATTCGGCCACTCCTAACTAATGCTCACAAGCAGAAACGGTTGCAGTGGGCCCAGACATACATGAAGACTCATTTTCAAACAGTCTTGTTTACTGATGAGTGTTGTGCATCTTTGGACGGTCCAGATAGATGGAGTAGTGGATGGAACATGTCCCAACAAGGCTGCGACCACAACAAGGAGGTGGCGTTTTTGGCCGGAATCATAGGGAGAGAGCTGGTTGGCCCCTTTAGGATCCCTAAAGGTATTAAAATGACCTCGGCAAAGTAGATCGAGTTTTTGACTTACCACTTTCTTTCATGGTACAAAAAGAAGAACTGTGCCTTCCGTAGCAAAAACATCTTCGTGCATGACAATGCACCATCTCATGCTGCAAATAATACCTCTGTGTCATTGGCTGCTATCTGCATAAAAGATGAGAAACTCATGGTGTGGCCACCATCCTCCCCTGACCTCAACCAGATTGAGAACCTTTGGAGCATCCTCAAGCAAAAGATCTATGAGGGTGAGAGGCAGTTCACATCAAAACAGCAGCTCTGGGAGGCTATTCTGGCATCCTGCAAACAAATTCAATCAGAAACTATCCAAAAACTCACAAATTCAATGGATGCAAGAATTGTGATAGTGATATCAAAGAAGGGGTCCTATGGTAAGATGTAACTTGCCCAGTTAGGATGTTTTTGATTGAAATAGATTTAGATTTCAGTAAATATGACCACCTAATGCTGCAAATTCAGAAAATGCCCATTTTCAGTTCTTTACAACCTATACAATGTTTTAACTCTGTTGTGCATAATAATGTGGAACAGTGCATTTTCAGTTTTTTATTTTTGAAATAAATACTGTTATCATTAGGAGGTTTGTTCAATTATTCGAATTATACCCTAATGGTTGATGACTTAAAAATTATACTGACTGTCATTTGCATTGACTAATTATGAAAACCAGAGAAAGATATCATTTGCATAATAATTTGGAACGCGGTGTAGTGTCAAAAGCAGAGCTTAATTTAAGTTGTTGAACACTGAAAATACTATCCTAATCCACTCTGTGAAGGTGCGCATTTCCCATTTAAACACATCACCGGAAACATGACATGCCACAATCTGTGTTGAAACCAATCCAATGAGCGTTTAATATCACTGTCATAAAACTTGTCGTAAAGGTTCTTAAGACGGCAGATTTTGAATTTGTAACTATAGCTGAGTGGCCAGATGCCACTGTGAATGGACAGAACTTTCAAGCTCTGAGCATCAAATTCACTTAATTAGGATAAATTTGAATTACGTTAAGTGAAAGTCTACAGAAGGGGTCTCTAAAGTCGTTCCTGGAAGGCCGGTGTCCTGCAGAGTTCAGCTCCAACTTCCCTGCCTAAAAAAAACAGCTAAAACCAGCCTACCCTGGTTTAAGCTGGTCTCTCAGCCTAAGACCACCAGCTAAAACCAGCCTGGATGACCAGCTTAAACCAGCTAACCAGCCTAGGCTGGTTTTAGCTGTTTTTTTTTTTCTGCAGGGTTGCTTCAACACACCTGCCTTTGATTAGCTGGTTCGGGTGTGTTTAATTAGGGTTGGAGCTAAACTCTGCAAGACACTGGCCCTTCAAGACCAAGTTTGGTCTCTGGTCTACAGTTTTTGTGGCATAGCTTTTACATTACTATGTTAAAGCAAAATGGCTAAATCTGCACAAAAACAACCAAGTATTAGCAAAGCAGTGAACAGTGATGGCATGGTGGCTAACAGTAATCACAATTACGAAGATAAAATGATTTATGATCTGGAGAGCGAAGACGAATTTCCCAGTAAGTGGAGTAAAAAAAAAACTAAAAAAAAACTAAAAAAAAAAAAAAAAACTTTCCCGCTTTCCCAATTTAGTGTGGACAAATTGAAGACTGAAGAGTGTGCCCTAAAAGACACATTTAAAGCTACACAAGGAGAAATTAAGGACTTAAAACAAATGATGGGTTGCATTGAAAGGCGTGTAGAGATAAATGAACAATCTACTCAGACATGCATTAATCGTGTAGCAGACATTGAAACGTTACGGCAGAAGATGGAACTTGAATCTTGAACATTTGCAAAGTGGTGACTTGTATTTGTCAAGAAGTGTTACCATTAGAAAGAGATCAGCTGCCAGCTGGGATTAACGTAGCGCACCAGTTGGGGTTCACGTGTTTGATGAGTCAAAATAGGAAAATCTGCTTACTTTGTTGGTGGCTGAGGTTTTGTTGACAGCGTCAAACTGTAAAAGCAGTATCAGCATGCTGTGGTCCACTTGAACCTTGAGGTTTGACATTCCATGTTTCTAGTGAAAGTGGACATCAGAAACAATTTCCTTGTGATTTTAAGGTGGAAACTCCAATTGTGAGATGTTAATCTCATTTTAGGGTTAGGGTTAATTTTTAATACTTTTTATTTACCAAAAGCTTTACTTTATATTATATTTTTTTCCACTCTGTTCTGTTAATCTGTTGAATTTTTCTGCTTTCTATTTAACGCTGGGTGGTTGCGTAATAATATTAAAAGAAAATTATTATTTTTATTTACTAAACAATACAGGTCTGCTCATTCGGGTTAATGATGATGGCAAATTTTGGAATGCTCAATGGGGTCATTCAGTATGGTTTCCCCATGGTTCTGAACATTCAGCTAGGGCAGGGGAGATATACCTACCTGCAGACTTTAGCTCCAGCCCTGCTCCAACACAGCTGCCTGTAATTATCAGGTGCTACCTAATAGAGTAATTAGCTGGTTCAGGTGTGTTTGATTAGGGTTGGAGCTGAACTTTACTGTAGGATGGTAGATCTCCAGGAACAGGGTTGGGCACCCCTGAGTTAGAGTAATAACACTTAAGAATAGTTTTAATGGTGAAGTTGTGCAATCTGTAAGTAATCCTGAAGGTCATTTTGTTTGTTTGTTATTCAATTGTAATGATAAGTTTATTATTAGAACTCAACAAACACTGACATCAAACATTTTATATATTTATTTAATCTTATAGATACCTGGAGGGTTAAACCTCTTAATAGCATAGTTTTTGGAGTAAGAAGTCAGGCTCTAGTCTAGTCAAGTCACCTTTATTTATATAGCGCCTTTTACAATACAGATTGTGTCAAAGCAACTGCACAGTATTTAAACAGCACAATAGTGTGTAAGTAACGCATTATTGTAACAATCAATTTTCAGTTAAAAGCAGTTCATCAATGAATTCAGTGATATCATCGTCAGTTCAGTTCAAATAGTGTACGATATCGCTGGAAAGTGTCCCCAACTAAGCAAGCCAGAGGCGACAGCGGCAAGGAACCAAAACTCCACAGGTGACAGAAATGGAGAAAAAAACCTTGGGAGAAACCAGGCTCAGTCGGGGGACCAGTTCTCCTCTGGCCAGACCAAACAACAGTTTGTACCAATGTCTGATTGTAGAGAACTCATCAGGATCCTGTGGTGTAGTGCCGATGGCCGTCAAGGTTGGCGAGGTCTTTATTGGTGATCCGCCTTGGAGCTCATCTGGTTGACATCCACGGCTATTGAAGTCATCTCTAGGTGGTGATCCATGATCTAAGCTGGGTACGGACTGGATCCGGGGGACTGGAGTGACCATCTGATCCGGATACAGGCTGGATCTGGTGGCTACGGTGACCTCGGAATAAGAATGAAACAGACTAATATTAGCGTAGATGCCATTCTTTTTACGATGCAACGAGTGCATCAGGTGTTATGGGAGGTGTTTTCGGTTCCGGTTGACCTAATTAATGCAGCCTAACAATCCTTTAACGGATTTGAATTATAGAAATGTGTTAATGATTTTATGTGTAAGCCAGGTTAAAGAGATGTGTCTTTAATCTAGATTTAAACTGACAGAGTGTGTCTGCCTCCCGAACAGTGTTAGGTAGATTGTTCCAGAGTTTAGGCGCTAGATAAGAAAATGATCTGCCGCCGGCAGTTGATTTTGATATTCTAGGTATTATCAAATTGCCAGAATTTTGAGAACGCAGCGGACGTGAAGGACTATAATACGATAGGAGCTCGTTCAAGTACTGAGGAGCTAAACCATTGAGGGCTTTATAAGTAATTAGCAAGATTTTAAAATCTATACGATGTTTAATAGGGAGCCAATGCAGTGTTGACAGAACCGGGCTAATATGGTCATACTTTCTGGTTCTAGTAAGAACTCTAGCTGCTGCATTTTGGACCAGCTGGAGTTTGTTTATTAAGCGTGCAGAACAACCACCCAATAAAGCATTACAATAATCTATCCTTGAGGTCATGAACGCATGAATTAATGTTTCAGCATTTGACATTGATAGCATAGGTCGTAATTTCGATATATTTTTAAGATGGAAAAATGCGGTTTTGCAGATGCTAGAAATGTGGCTTTCAAAGGAGAGATTGCTATCGAATAGGACGCCTAGGTTCCTAACTGATGACGACGAATTTACAGAGCAGCCATCTAGTATTAGACTGTGTTTTAGGTCATTACTTGTGGAGGTTTTAGGTCCAATAATTAATACCTCTGTTTTTTCAGAATTTAACAGTAAGAAGTTATTCGCCATCCAGTTTTTAATATCAGCTATGCATTCTGTTAGTTTTTCGAATGGATATGTTTTTCCGGGCTGCGAAGAAATATAGAGCTGAGTATCATCAGCGTAACAATGAAAGCTAACACCATGTTTCCTGATGATATCTCCCAAGGGTAACATGTAAAGCGTAAAAAGTAATGGCCCTAGCACTGAGCCTTGAGGTACTCCATACTGCACTTGCGATCTAAATGATACCTCTTCATTTATTGCCACAAACTGATGACGGTCAGATAAGTACGATTTGAACCATGCCAGTGCACTACCACTAATGCCTACATAATTTTCAAGTCTATTTAAAAGAATGTTGTGGTCAATAGTATCAAATGCGGCACTAAGATCCAGTAGCACTAATAGAGAGATGCAACCACGATCGCTTGACAATAGCAGGTCATTTGTTACTCTAATTAGAGCAGTCTCAGTACTATGATATGGTCTAAAACCTGACTGGAAATCCTCGCAGATACCATTTTTCTCTAAGAAGGAGCATAATTGTGAGGATACTACCTTTTCTAGTACCTTTGACAGAAAAGGGAGATTCGAAATTGGTCTGTAGTTAATTAATTCATAGGGGTCAAGTTGTGGTTTTTTAATGAGTGGCTTAATAACAGCTATTTTGAAGGTTTTGGGGACATATCCTAATGATAGTGACGAATTAATAATATTCAGAAGAGGATCTATGACTTCTGGAAGTACCTCCTTTAGTAGCTTAGATGGAATAGGGTCTAACATACATGTTGTGGGTTTAGATGATTTAACAAGTTTATACAATTCCTCCTCTCCTATAATAGAGAATGAATGGAATTGTTCCTCAGGAGATCTACAACGCACTATCTGATGCGATACTGTAGCGGGCGGCTGTATGGTTACAATTTTATCTCTAATAGTGTCTATCTTGGAGGTAAAGTACGTCATAAAGTCATTACTGCTGTGCTTTTGGGAAATGTCTAAACCTGTTGCTGCTATATTTTTAGTTAATTTAACCACAGTATTGAACAAATACCTAGGGTTATGTTTGTTTTCTTCTAAGAGAGATGAAAAGTAATCCGATCTGGCAGTTTTTAATGCTTTCCTATAAGATAAATTACATTCACGCCAAGCAATACGAAAAACCTCTAGTTTTGTTTTCCTCCAGCTGCGTTCCATTTTTCGTGCTTTTCTCTTTAGGGCGCGGGTATGATCGTTATACCACGGTGTTAGACTGTTTTTCTTAATCTTTTTTAGGCGCACTGGAGCAACTGTATCTAAAGTGCTAGAAAAGAGAGAGTCCATAGTTTCTATTACATCATCAAGTTTTTCTGAGCTATTGGATATGCTGAGGAATTCAGATAAGTCAGGAAGATTACTTACAAAGCGGTCTTTTGTAGTAGAAGTGATGGTTCTACCGTATTTGTAGCAAGGAATTGAATTAACAGTTTTAGCTATCTGGATTGTACAAGAGACTAGATAATGATCTGAGATATCATCGCTTTGCTGCAGAATTTCAACGCCATTAATATCAATTCCATGTGACAGTATTAAATCTAGAGTATGATTTCGGCAATGAGTAGGACCTGACACGTGTTGTCTAACCCCAATCGAGTTCAAAATATCTATAAATGCTGTTCCTAATGCATCTTTTTCATTATCAACATGGATGTTAAAATCACCCACTATTAAGACTTTATCTGCGGCCAGCACTAATTCGGATAGAAAATCAGCAAATTCTTTAATAAAGTCTGTATGGTGCCCTGGTGGCCTGTATACAGTAGCTAACACAAACGTCACAGGGGATTTATCATTAGTACTTGTTTCTCTGGATAATGCTATATGAAGCACCATAACTTCAAACGAGTTATAATTGAAGCCCGTTCTCTGAGAGACATTGAGAATACTGCTATAAATAGTAGAAACACCTCCTCCTTTACCTTTTAGACGCGGTTCATGTTTATAACAGTAATCTTGGGGGGTGGACTCGTTTAAAATAATGTAATCGTCTGGTTTTAGCCAGGTTTCTGTCAAACAGAGCACATCTAGGTTATGATCAGTGATCATATCATTTACAAAAAGTGCTTTCGTAGAAAGGGACCTGATATTCAATAAGCCAAGCTTTATCAATTGTTTCTCTGTATTATATATATTTTTTATTTGTTGAACATTAATTAAATTGTTGGTCCTGATTTGATTCAGGCGTTTTTTGTATTTTCTAGCTCGGGGAACAGACACAGTCTCTATAGAGTGATATCTAGGTGAAAGGGTCTCTATGTGCAGAGAATTAACTGATTTCTGTGACGTGAGGCGGCTAGCAGACGGTCGGTTTAGCCAGTCTGTCTGCTTCCTGACCTGGGCCCCAGTGAGTCAAGTGCAAACTCTAAGACTATCTAGAATAATTTCTGAAAGTCTTGATAAAGATAGGTTAATATTATAAGAGTTTAGGAGCTTTGTCAGGTCGTGGGGAAATCAGTGTAACAGTAAAAAAAAAAAAAAAAAAAAAACAATTCTGATAATAGACCTAATACAGATAGAGATTTTCACTTGGCAGAGTATTTTGGATGCAACATTTCTAGTGTACAAGCTACTGGACTGTTTGTCTGAATTTTTCTTGAACTGATTATAAAAAACTGCCTTTGGGCAAAGAAATAATTTGAAGACAGACCTAAATAGTTCACACACTTTGAACATTGATGTAAATAAGCTTAATAAGTGAATAAGTGGGATAAGTGAATTTCAGCCCTCAGGCGCGGACAGGACGACAGAGCGTAAGTGACTACTTAAATTCTGTAGTTTAAATAGGCGGTTGTTACATTTGTTGCTGCTAGAGAATCACGTCCTTGTTTTCTAACTATTTGATTTATTCGTTTCTATTTGCATTTTGTTGCTGCTAGACATTATTTATTCGTTTCTGTTTATTTGTTTTCCTGGTGATTTCGTTGTAAATTGTAGTTTTGATTGCTCTCATTCTAATTGAAATACTGAGCGGACGGCCAAGGGAAGCTTTTGTTTGTGAGATCGCTCCCTTCCTGAGCGTGCTTAAAAGTGCAAAGGGTGTTAGTTTTTCATTTCGGTCTGACCCATTTGCGTACCATCCATTTGGGACTGACTCAGCCGAGTGGGCGTCCCCAGCTGCTATCACCAAAGTATTGATTGGTGGTGTATTTAACTGTGTTGTATCAGCGGAAGCGTTCAGCCTCCTCGCGTGAAGACCGATGAGAGTAAAGACCTGCGACTTTTCCTGCGCGACTTTGAAGACCAACGACACCGACAACGCACTTAAGTACTGCTTTCCTTTATTTCACTCTTCTTTCTGTCCTCCTCTATCATGTGTTTCCAACTCATTCCGGTGCTCTCTTCACACCGCACTAACATCACACGCACACGCCGATGCAATCTCTCTAACCTGCTTCCTATCGACACCTCTTCCACTGAACCTTTCTCTTTCACGGTTGGACTCTGGAACTATCAGTCAGCTGTCAACAAAGCTGACTTCATTTCGGCATTTTCTTTGCTATCTGGCCTGAGCATCCTAGGTTTGACTGAGACCTGGATACGTCCAGAAGACTCTGTAACCCCAGCCGCTCTATCTAATAAATTCTCCTTCTCTCACACCCCGCGTCAGACTGGAAGGGGTGGGGGTACGGGACTTCTTATTTCTAACAACTGGAAATACTCAACTCATTCAAAACTCAATTATAACTCATTTGAATCTCATACAATCACTATAACATCTCCTATCAAACTCCATGTTGTGGTAATTTACCGCCCTCCTAGTCAACTTGGCATCTTCTTAGAAGAGCTGGATGGGCTGCTATCCTCTTTTCCAGAAGATGGCAGCCCACTTCTAGTCTTTGGGGATTTTAATATTCATCTGGACAAACCCTATGCTGCAGACTTCCATTCACTCCTTGCTTCATTTGACCTAAAACGCATTACCACTGCATACACTCATAAATCCGGCAACCAACTTGATCTCATTTACACACGAAATTGTACTTCAGACAACATTGTGGTCAAACCCCTACACATCTCTGACCACTTCTTCATTACACTTAACCTACATCTTGCTACTTGTGCACCCCCATCCCCCCTACCTGTTACTTTTAGACGAAACCTACGCTCTCTCTCACCCTCCCACATTTCTTCCTCAGTATCCTCCTCTCTTCCCTCTCCTACCCACTTCACATCCCTGGATACTAATGCAGCAACCGACACGTTATGCTCCACTCTTACTTCTTGCCTAGATGATATATGCCCTCTCTCCTCCAGGCCAGCACGGGCTGCTCCTTCGAACCCTTGGTTATCCGATGTTCTTCGTGAGCATCGGTCCAAACTTAGGGCAGCTGAGAGAAAATGGCACAAATCTAAGGATCCATCTGACTTGAGTATGTATCAGTCTCTGCTTTCATCTTTCTCTACCCAAGTCCATACTGCCAAATCTTCATACTTCCACAACAAGATCAACAATGCTCCGGACATACGCAACCTTTTCAAAACTTTTAATTCACTGCTCTGTCCCCCTCCACCACCTCCCACCACTTCTATAACAGCTGATGATTTTGCCACATTCTTTACAGACAAAACTACATCTATCAGTAATAAGTTCTCAGCTCCACACATACAGGAACTAAAACTGACCACACCCATGGCTGAAACTCCCCTCTTCTCCTTCCGTCCCCATTCTGAGGCAGAAGTAACCAAACTTCTCCTCTCCAGCCATCCGACGACATGTCCTTTAGACCCCATCCCCTCACACCTTATCCAAGCAATCTCCCCTACAATCCTACCAGCGCTCACACACATCATCAACACATCTCTTCTCACAGGCACTTTCCCCACTACATTTAAGCATGCCCGGGTAACCCCACTGCTCAAAAAACCTACACTTAACACTTCACTCATAGACAACTACAGACCTGTCTCTCTCCTTCCGTTCATAGCAAAAACACTGGAACGAGCTGTTTTCAACCAGCTATCTTTATTTCTCTCACAGAACAGTCTATTGGATGCTAACCAGTCAGGGTTCAGGAGTGGCCATTCAACTGATACGGCGCTACTGTCTGTCACAGAAGCCTTGCGGACTGCAAAAGCTGATTCCAAATCATCAGTACTCATCTTGCTGGACCTATCTGCAGCTTTTGACACTGTGAATCACCAGATCCTCCTGTCTACCCTCTCATCGTTGGGCATCACAGGGACTTCACTTCGCTGGTTCAAATCCTATCTCTCTGGTAGGTCTTTCAGGGTGGCCTGGGGAGGGGAGGTTTCCAAAACTCATCAACTGGTCACTGGGGATCCTCAGGGATCAGTTCTTGGACCCTTCCTCTTCTCCATATATACCACATCTCTGGGCCCCATCATACAGGCACATGGCTTCTCCTACCATTGCTATGCTGATGACACACAGCTCTATCTTTCTTTCAAACCAGATGATCCATCAGTAGCTGCAAGGATCTCTGGCTGCCTGGCGGATATCTCTGCATGGATGAAGGGACACCATCTTCAGCTCATTGTAGCTAAGACTGAGCTCCTTGTCTTTCCCGCCACTCCAACTTTACAACATGACTTCTCCATCCAGTTAGGTTCATCAACAATTACCCCATCGGCTTCAGCCAGAAATCTTGGTGTAATCTTTGATGACCAATTGGCTTTTAAAGACCACATAGCTAAAACTGCTTGATCCTGCAGGTTTGCATTGCACAACATCAGAAAGATCAGGCCCTTCCTAACAGAGCATGCTGCACAACTCCTCGTCCAGGCCTTGGTCATCTCCAGGCTGGACTACTGCAATGCTCTTTTAGCCGGTCTTCCAGCATGTACAATCAGGCCTCTACAAATGATTCAGAATGCAGCAGCACGGCTGGTCTTCAATGAGCCCAAGAAGGCCCATGTCACACCTCTCTTCATATCCCTGCACTGGCTACCGGTTACGGCTCGCATCAAATTCAAGACACTGATGCTGGCCTATAGGACAGCCACCGGCTCATCACCGGCCTACCTCCATTCACTACTACGCATCTACACTCCCTCCAGAAGTCTGAGATCCTCTAGTGAAAGACGCCTCATTGTACCACCACAGATAGGCATGAAATCACTTTCCAAAACATTCTCCTTCAACGTCCCTGCCTGGTGGAATGATCTTCCCACCCCTATCCGGAACGCAGACTCCATAACTGTCTTCAAGCGACTGCTGAAAACGTCTCAGGTTACGTATGTAACCCTAGTTCCCTGAGAATAGGGAACGAGACACTGCGTCCTCTAGAGGGCGCTTTTGGGGAACGCTGCAGCGTGCCTCGAGTCTGAAGAATGCATAGAAAAACTACATGAAATGGCCGGCGCCAGCGTATGACGTCACCGCGGCGCGTCAGTCGCTGCCGTTGCGTCACTACCGGGCGACCATAACATAAAAGAGGCGCCCGTGCAACACAATACATCTTCAAAGTCTGAAGCTTTACCGTCCGAAGCATGGCGAGGAAGCCTAGAGGACGCAGTGTCTCGTTCCCTATTCTCAGGGAACTAGGGTTACATACGTAACCTGAGACGTTCCCTTCCGAAGGGAACTCTCACTGCGTCCTCTAGAGGGCGCTTTTGGGGAACGGTATACCAACACTGCCATGCTGAGGGGAGTGCATGCTAAGCCAGCGAGCACTAAGCAACAATTCTGAGAGGAATTGCCCCTACTAGGACGTGGTGACGGCTGTCAAAACGTTACCCCTCCCGGCCAGAGGCCTGACCTGTTACCCACTTACAGACTGGGTAGAACCCAGGGCACAGCTCAGGCTTGGAATTATAGTAATTCCTTCTGAGGGAAACGGCTAAGCTTCGATGGAAACTTAGACTTGTCAGAACCAGAAACTACCGCAACATAGGGCCTAGTTCCCTCAGGAACTGGCTCCCATAAGAGGGCAGAAACCTGTCCTGGGTCCGTTCAAAGGGCCACTAGTAGTGGCGCGCCCCAATAGTGGATGGTCAGCAGACATCAGCTAAGATATCAAAGGAGTCGAACCCAGGGAACCGGGGTTGTAAGCCGACTTCAATAGATGGGAACAAGGCAAAGCGTGTGACCCATACCAAAAAGGATTTAAAAGAGGAACTCAAACTTGGTGGGAACCTACCAACACGTGGATTTTATAGAAGTGCCCCAGGTGTGTGTGCACTTACCACACTTGTGGTTTTAACTGGAAGACGCCCAGGCATAGCGTGGGACGCTTACCGACATGATCGGATTTAAGGGGAGTGTTTTCCCAGGGGGTTTCACTATCAGCTCCATGCCGTCTGAAGAGACAGAAAGGGTATGACCCTGATGGTGAGGGGATTGCCACACTAACCCTCCCCTGGACAGAAGCTCGCAAGCTATCTGTCAACAGAGATGAACATGGAGCTGAGACCATCCTGAAATGGTGGACGATAGTAGAGGACAAAAATCCTGACCCTGATCCACAGGGAGGATCGCTTCTCCAGAAGGGGGCACTGCTGTCTTTTAGGGAACCCTTAATGAAAAGGGGGGAAGCGTGCACAGCCCGGTCCACGCGACCTGTATGAAGGTCTGGCAATCTCACGAAGGTGGGTTGGCGCTCATAGAAGACCCTTCCCAGAAGGGGAGCTGCACAACCGAACAGGAGCGAATGCTCTCACTGTTACCCTTCATAGAGGGGAGCATACATCCAGAATAAAGGCTGGAGAGTAGAAACCTGAAGCATGAAGGTCAAGCTCCTACCCTGGGAAACAGGGAGGAGAACTTGGCCACCAAGGAGTGGTGCTCTTATAAGTGAACCCTGGAAAGGGGGCACGCCAACATCCTTGTAGCAGATTCATAACTCTCAAGGGTCTGTCCCTGGTAGATTCCTACCCTCAGGAGGGAGGAAACATTCCGTCCTAGGAAGTTGCTCTGAAGGAAACCCTGAATTAGGGGAGGTCAGGTCCGTTCCAGCAATCCTGCGCACAGGGAGGAACGCGAGCTCTTAACCTTAACAAAACCCATTCCTCAGAAGGGGGAGCACTCAGTCCTGGGAAGTTGCTCTGAAGGAAACCCTGGATTAGGGGAGCTCAGATATGTTCCAGCAATCCTGCGCACAGGGAGGAACGTGAGCTCTTAACCTTAACAAACCCTTTCCTCAGAAAGGGGAGCACTGTTTGCCTTGAAAGTTTCTGGGAAGCTCCGGAATGAATAAGGGCAGCTTCCTAGTTCAGACACTTCGTAAACCTTTCCTCAGAAAGGGAAGTGGAACTAGGCCTGGGGGGCGAGAATCGATCCTAGAGTGACGGCTTTCTAAGGTGTTAAACACCGAAAGATGCTCAAACCCTCTGTAGGGGAGACATTCGTCAGCCTGGGTGTAGATCCTACATCAAGTGCTGCCTCAGCCCTCAGGCTTAGAATGAGGCGACTTGAAGAGAGTCACAAAGTGGCACTCAGATTTACATAAAAACCCCTTCCTCAGAAAGGGGAGCGCACACCAAATGGACCGAGAATCAAGACCCCAGCTGGAAAGCATGTCACCAGGTGGAGCTCAAATAAGAACCTTTTCCGCAGAAAAGGGAGCAACCAAACCTGCTCCGGGTTCGCAGCGAGCACTCCGGTCTGCTGCACTCCTATTCAAGTGAACGCCTGTCTCAACAGGTGTAGACACTCAGTTTCCATGGAAACCGTATTTAGGAGAGGACACGAAGCGGATCCTCGCACGCAGGCCGTCTGCAACAGAGTTAAACATACTAGTGCAATCTTAACCATAAATATCTTAAGATGCTTACCTAGGGAGAAAGGAAAATTTCCTTTTGCTCGTTTAACCACTGAAGGGGGAAGCCTGATAGTGCTGGAACAAGTGTTGTGTAGACGGACACCACCATACAACCGTTTGAAGGGAGGGGTGCTCCGTCGAGATGTTTCCACCTTTTTCTGAGGGAAAAATACAACACGCAACCTAACCCTGCAGGCAACACGCCTATCCAGCCATAAGGGGGGGCGTAACTAGGGAGTTATGCTCCTGTCTCAATAGGGCATAAGTCTACACTAGGCCTGCAAAGGACAGCATAACCATATCAAGGGCAAACCCAGGAAAGACTTAGGGAGCTTACCTTGAAGAGGACAAGGTCCTATGTGTAATGTATGCTGTAAGGGTTGGTTTACCGCACAGCCTGTGGAGTGGAGAGGGCAAAACACTGCCGTAACCTTAATCCATAGGATCAGAGGGGGGCGTCTGCCGTAGACTCGTCGTATTTCTTCTGTGGAGAGAGAAAACATACACAGGCCTGAGACAGTATGAAGTTCCTTCAAAGTAAAAAACGGATCATACTCACCCATTTAAGAGCATCCTGCTTCATAGAAAGAGGCGGGACTCTCCTCAGAGACCGCCTGATTCCAGACCATCAGTAAATTAGGGTTCTATACAGGTAGAACCACCAAAGAACATCATAGGTCCGGGGAGTGCAGGAAGCTTAAATGGCGACAGGGGAATTAAAATGGCGACCCGACTGGACCGAGGGAAGGAGAGGTTTTATTAGGTATTACTCTGACCCCTGCGAGAATTTTGTCTCGCTTGGATGACTTCCCTTAAATCCTGTCTGCCACCTCTCGATCCGCGTCGCCTCCTAGACCTGCTCGCAGGGGGAGGAGGAGCGCGGGATGCAACACTAGCCTTCTGCACCTGCCTCTGTTCCTCAGAAGGAGGCGGCGCAGGACCCCTGTGGTGTTCGGGCTGAGACCTGGGCCTTCGAGGGATAAAGGACTTGAAGGCAGCTGAGCGCGTCTTCGCTTCTCTGAACTTTTCAACCACCGTCTCGACGGAGGCACCGAAAAGCTCAGATGGCGAAACCGGTGCGTCGAGAAGAAAGCCCTTCTCTTTCCTCCCGACATCAGCCAGGTTCAACCACAGATGTCTCTCCGTAGCCACCATAGCCCCCATGGCCCTGCCCATATGGGTAGCGGCCTGCTTGGTGGCACGGAGAGCGAGATCCGTGGTGCGACGGAGCTCAGCCACCTGGTCAGGGGAAAGACCCTGACCGTTGTCCAGGTCTTTCAGCAGATCGGCTTGGTAGGCTTGGAGCACTGCCATGGTGTGCAGTGCACCCACCGCCTGACCTGCTGCTGCATATGCTCTGCCGTTCAGCCGGGATGTTAAATGCAGGGCCGGAGAAGGCAGAGAGGGAGTCTTGAGAGAGGAGGCCCGCCCTGTGGAGAGATAGCAGGCTACCCAGGTGAAAAAAAAATATACTTAAATGCAATTAAAATACACTTAAATACCCGCAAATACATTTTTAGTACATTGTTTTTTTTTGTGTTAAATAAAAGTTTGATGGTTATACACTATAAATTTACTAATTAAAAGTATGTTTATACTTCAGTAGGACTTTAGTACACTTGACAAAAGTATACTAAATACCAGTAATACTTAAATATTTTTTTAGTGTACTACAATAAAGTACACTACAGAAAAAACATCCAAAAGAGTTTTATTAGTGTGTTTTTCAAAAGTGTGCTTTAAATGCTTTAAACATTAGTTGATTTTTAGTACACTGTTTACATACTAATCTTGAGTTTAAAATAAGTTAATATATAAAAAATCTATTAGTAATGTATTGTAGTAGAAGTACATTTTCCCAAAAGTTGTACTTAAGTACACTTAATATGAATGCATTATTATCACTAACACTTAAATTGATTTTGAGTGTGGTAATTTTAAGTTTACATTAAATTGATTTTATTAAAAATCTATTAATAATGTACTGTAGTAGAAGTACATTTTCCCAAAAGTTGTACTTAAGTACACTTAATGTGAATGCATTATTATCACTAACACTTAAATTGATTTTGAGTGTGGTAATTTTAAGTTTACATTAAATTGATTTTATTAAAAATCTATTAGTAATGTACTGTAGTAGAAGTACATTTTCCCAAAAGTTGTACCTAAGTACACTTAATGTGAATGCATTATTATCACTAACACTTAAATTGATTTTGAGTGTGGTAATTTTAAGTTTACATTAAATTGATTTTATTAAAAATCTATTAGTAATGTACTGTATTAGAAGTACATTTTCCCAAAAGTTGTACTTAAGTACACTTAATATGAATGCATTATTATCACTAACACTTAAATTGATTTTGAGTGTGGTAATTTTAAGTTTACATTACATTTATTTGATTAAAAATCTATTAGTAATGTATTGTAGTAGAAGTACATTTTCCCAAAAGTTGTACTTAAGTACACTTAATATGAATGCATTATTAGCACTAACACTTAAACTGATTTTGAGTGTGGTAATTCTCCCAGGTTAAAAAAAGTGCACTAAAATACACTTTATTTAAGTATACTTAGTACACTTTTCAGTAATGTACTAAAAGTACTCTATTTTCGCACACTAATTTTGTACTTATTGTACTAAAAAATAGTATTAAGTATATGTTAAGATAAACTTAATACCATCTAAGTGTACTCAACTGTGCTATTTTGAGACACCATGAAATTGAACTAAAATGTGCTTTTAACATACTATATCTGTATTTAAAAATATATATTTAGTTACAACTAGAAATACACTTGAACCCTACTTTTGAACATTTATAAATATATTTATGACTAATTTAAAGTATAGCAATAATATATTAAAAGAATATACAAAGTGTGAAAAAAGTGTGCTAAAATACAATTTAAGTACACTTAGTGCACTTCCCTAATGTACTTAAAGTGCTCTATTTTCGCACACTAATTTTGTACTTATTGTACTAAAAAATAGTATTAAGTATATGTTAAGATAAACTTAATACCATCTAAGTGTACTCAACTGTGCTATTTTGAGACACCATGAAATTGAACTAAAATGTGCTTTTAACATACTATATCTGTATTTAAAAAAATATATTTAGTTACAACTAGAAATACACTTGAACCCTACTTTTGAACATTTATAAATATATTTATGACTAATTTAAAGTATAGCAATAATATATTAAAAGAATATACAAAGTGTGAAAAAAGTGTGCTAAAATACAATTTAAGTACACTTAGTGCACTTCCCTAATGTACTTAAAGTGCTCTATTTTCGGCCACTAATTTTGTACTCTATATACTAAAAGTTATTCTTAAGTATATGTTAAGATAAACTTAAGATCATCTAAGTGTACTCAACTGTGCTATTTTGAGACACCATGAAGATGAACTAAAATGTGCTTTTTACATACTATCTCAGCATTTCCAAAAAATGTATTTTGTTACCACTTCTAATAGGATTGAAACATATTTCATAAACCTTTAAATATACTAATTACACATAAAAAATAAACTTACTGATTATTTAAAATACATGAATAATATATAACAAATGTATACAAAGCGTATTTATAATGTATTGCCCAGATATTTTTATCAATAAAAAATACACTTGTTGATTATTTAAAATACATGAATAATATATAATAAATGTATACAAAGCATATTTATAATGTATTGCCCACATATGTTTAATAATAAAAAATACACTTCTTAATTATTTAAAATACATTAATAATATATGATAAATGTATACAAAGTGTATGTCACGCCCTTGGACTGTTTGTCTTGGTTTTTCCCAGTGTTTCCCCCATTGGACTGTCTGTTTGGTTTCTCCCATGCCCTTTTTTGGTCTTCCTGCTCATTAGTGTGATCCCCTCCACCTGTTGTTGTAATTATCTCCCCTTTATAAGTTTGTTTGATTTCCTTGTTTCTTTGTCCGGCTACAAGCGTTACACCTATGCTCCTTCGTTGTGTGCACGTCTTCTCCCGCCATTCCTGTCTATTGTTACTCTGCCTGAGGATTTATTGAAGACTTTTTATTGAAGACGTTATTTTTTGCTTTCCTACACGTTTCGTGACAACGTATTTATAATGTATTGCCCATACATTTTTATTCATTACACTTATTAATTAATTAAAATATATCAATTATATATAATAAATTTATTCAAAGCGTAATTATAATGTCTTGCGCACACATATTTTTATTAATAAAAAATACATTATAAATACGCTATGTATACATTTATTATATATTATTCATGTATTTTAAATAATCATCAAGTGTATTTTTTATTAATAAAAATATTTGGGCAATACATTATAAATACGCTTTGTATACATTTGTCATATATTATTCATGTATTTTAAATAATCATCAAGTGTATTTTTTATTAATAAAAATATTTGGGCAATACATTATAAATACGCTTTGTATACATTTGTCATATATTATTCATGTATTTTAAATAATCAACAAATGTATTTTTTATTAATGAATATATGTGGCCAATACATTATAAATACGCTTTGTATACATTTTTTATATATTATTCATGTATTTTAAATAATTAATAAGTGTATTTTTTATTAATAAAAAACATGTGGGCAATACATTATAAATACGCCTTGTATACATTTGTTATATATTATTATTGTATTTTAAATAATCAGTACGTTTATTTTTTATGTATAATAAGTATATTTAAAGGTTTATGAAATATGTTTCAAATGTATTATAAGTGGTAACAAAATACATTTTTGGAAATGCTGAGATAGTATGTTAAAAGCACGTTTTAGTTCATCTTCATGGTGTCTCAAAATAGCACAGTTGAGTACACTTAGATGATCTTAAGTTTATCTTAAGGAGTACTTAAGAATAACTTTTAGTATATTAAGTACAAAATCAGTGCCCGAAAATAGAGCACTTTAAGTACATTAAGGGAAGTGCACTAAGTGTACTTAAATTGTATTTTAGCACACTTTTTTCACATTTTGAATATTCTTTTAATATATTATTGCTATACTTTAAATTAGTCTTAAATATATTTATAAATGTTTAAAAATAGGGTTCAAGTGTATTTCTAGTTTTAACTAAATATATTTTTTTAAATACAGATATAGTATGTTAAAAGCACATTTTAGTTCAATTTCAGGGTGTCTCAAAATAGCACAGTTGAGTACACTTAGATGGTATTAAGTTTATCTTAACATATACTTAATACTATCTTTTAGTACATTAAGTACAAAATTAGTGTGCGAAAATAGAGCACTTTTAGTACATTACTGAAAAGTGTACTAAGTATACTTAAATAAAGTGCATTTTAGTGCACTTTTTTTTTACCTGGGTAGCGTCTCTTCCACAGGGGGCATCTTCTCATAGCCGTGGTCACGCAATCCCTCGATATTAGCATAGTTCGCCATAGACGAACTATGAATGCGCGCCGAGTACGGCTTTTTCCAGCCCTTCTCGATCTCAGTATGAAGATCGGGAAGGAATGGGAGACTCACCGGAGCTGGGTGGTTATGGCCTGAAAGATACCGCTCGTCGAGGCGACCCCGCGGCGTTATCTTTCTAGCCCGCTTCCACGGCAGGTCGAGCCTGGCCGTGGCGCGGTCCATAACCTCCAGCAGCTCTTCATATGCAGGGCAGGAAGGTAGAGAGGATTCAGCCTCAGCGTCTTCATCCATCTCTAGCACTTCCTGTTCTTCTTGGGTGGAACCCAAAAGAGCACTTGCTCCTGGATCTGACGACGTCAGCGATAACGCATCATCATCAGCTAGGAGCCTGTCATCGTCTCCGGCTGGCGAGAGAGAGAGACCCTTCTCAAGTTCGTCAGCCAGTTCCACTTGCGAGCCCCACGAGCTCAGTTTCCTCCGTGCCTCGGCAACGGCAGGACCCGAACCGCGAGGGGCAAGTGAATGCTCATCTTTCCTCAGAAAGAGAGACAGACGAGACCGGAGCTTCTTCATAGGGAAGCGCTCACAATGTACACACAATGCCCCCTCAAGGACATCGCGTGTGTGCTCTTCGCCCAAACCGAATACGCAAAGCTCATGTGTGTCATCAGGTGTCAAATAACGAGGACACGGATGAACACACCGCTTAAACGACTTGCTAGTGCTTGCCATGATAGTAGTTTAAAGAAAGGATTCTTACCGTTTCTTCCAATGCACATCCAAACCGGGAAAGCTGAAGACAGCGAAGATGTATTGTGTTGCACGGGCGCCTCTTTTATGTTATGGTCGCCCGGTAGTGACGCAACGGCAGCGACTGACGCGCCGCGGTGACGTCATACGCTGGCGCCGGCCATTTCATGTAGTTTTTCTATGCATTCTTCAGACTCGAGGCACGCTGCAGCGTTCCCCAAAAGCGCCCTCTAGAGGACGCAGTGAGAGTTCCCTTCGGAAGGGAACCCATCTTTTTCAACACTATTTGACTCAATAAAAAAAAAAAAAAAAAAATTCTTCTCCTCTCTTTCCTGATCTTCCCTTTCTAGCCCGTACTCATCTAACAACGCCTGATATATGGAATTTTTGAGCACTTCCTATGTCGATCTGCCTCCTCAGGATCAATCACTTGTTGTATTCCCCAATTGTAAGTCGCTTTGGATAAAAGCGTCTGCTAAATGAATAAATGCTTAATGTTGCACCACAAATGACAGGGAACATAATATTAATGTAGATAATAATAAATAATAATGCAGATTATATGGACCACATTCCTAAATCATCAGAAAACATATTGTTTTCAATAATTTACAGCCAAGCTAAATATCAAAACAGTATTTTACAAAGAAAAGAGAAATACATTTATAGAAGTACATATCAAAGGCTTTTGATCGTTTGAATGAGTTCATGTTTTTTGTTTGTTTCTTTTTTAGAAATGTCTTTTAGTTTCCTATGATACCTAATTGTCAAAAGACATACACCCTGTTTGCACACATCGCTGTACCTTTTTGCGAAATTACGATGGACAGATGATAGAAAGTAAACAGTGTCCTGCCCATACAGTGACTCAGTAATGTATCTCCCTACCTCTCCCTCTCTTCCATGTCTCTCTTTTGTATGTTGTGTTTAATTTCATGGAGCCACGCCATGTGTGCTACAGCAATTTTTGTGAGGGACTGCAGGGGATTTGTGAATTGATGAAAAACTTATAATTCAATAAATCAAATGTAAAACTAAAATAAACAATTATTTGCAATTAAATAGAAATAGACATTAGGATTTAAAACATGTGTTCCATATAAACATATAAACTGTGTGTCAATCAAGTTTTTTTTTTTCAGAACCTCATTATGACAAAAAATGTACTTGGATAAAATATCTTTGCAACAGCCAATATCGTCCCACAGGAACCATTTCACCATTTGTATCCCTCCGCTTGTAACCTTTCTCACAGTGAGTGTCATTGCGGACGACCACATCCACTCATTTTACAAATACAAATACTCTTAAAGTTTTAGGTGAGAATGTAGTTGTTTAAACATCAGATATGTGTTTTGTTTTTTAAAGATTGCAACTGAAACTTTGACAAGCATTCGACGTCAGAAATGGCACCCACAACAGCAGCAGAAAGACAGTGTTGTAGTGTGTATAAAACTGTTATAAATAAAAATAAAAAAATGTCTTAAAGAAAAAGAAATGTTGAAATATTACCAATTCCCAGTGTTACCTTCTCATCTGATCAACTCCAAATCTGATCAACAGCAAATGTTCCTAAATTTTCATTCCTTTTAACCTTTGAATGCAAGTCAGTGGTTATATAAGTACATTTATATGAATATATCACGTGTTTCTCTCTGACTTCCTCTTATTCAGTCTGTGTGACCCAAATAACACAGGGCACAGAATGTGATTTTGTCTGAAACAATGTGCATTAGGGACAAGCATTGTTTAGACAGTGGATTTTTTTTTTTAGTGACAAACAAAGAGATCATTTAATGCAGCCTAAGAATGCTGTCTCCTCATTGTCTTCTTTTTCATATTACTCCTACACTTCAAAACTTTTCCCTTTTCACACATTGACAAAAAATAAACTCTTTCCAAAGTGCACTACACAGTAAATATACATTGTCCTAAAGTAATCTTCAAATGATATTTACGGCTGTATGTATGATCAAATATTGTAGATGTTGTGAGTCATGATGGTTCAGATAATCCGATGATTGGTGTGATCTTTGTTTAGGCAACATAGTTTGTCCCACCCATTAGCAGCACACGAAGACTCTAGGGACAGATTAAGCCTTTATTTGGCACCTGCACATGGATCAGTAAAACAGAGAATGTGGTAAGTTGTGACAGGTCCACCTATTCTGAATGCATTTCACCTCATTAGAATCACACATAGAAAAAACTGGTGAACCTTCAGTGAGCACATGGATTGTTAACGGGGTCCTATTATGCTGTGTATGTGTATGTTTGGGCATAAAAAAACATCTACAAAGTTACAAATCTCAAAATCCAAGTTTTTTAAAAATCCCTTTTCAAGAACTACAAAGAACGGCTCCTTTGGACTACAGCGTTTGTTTTCCGGTTGCTATGATGTCAATCTCATAAATCCCGCCTACGGAAATTCAAATCGAGGGGCGAGGTGGGGGATTCACCTAACTTTAGCGATGTAGCATGGATAGCCACTTCTGGGATGCTTCAGCGAGCCACAGGGCGGCTTGTATATATGCGAGCATTGACTAAAGTGTCTGCGAACTGCTCCGGTAGTCTAAGATGTTGGCCAATCGCGATGCAGTGGGACTGCTAACCAATCACTAACCAATCACAACACATTTCATTTTTCGGAAGGTGGGCCTTCTTCAAACCCGGAACTAAGGGGAGAAAGCCATTGTAATAATGTAAATTATGTGAAAAATAATGTGTTTTTCGAACCACCAAGCTTGAGAGCATGTTGTAGTGCAACCCCAAAACAAAATAAAGACTTTGTAAAAGAGCATAATAGGACTCTTTTAAAATGGAAATTAAGCTATCAAAATGGTCTGTATATCAACGGAAAACACCTTCTAAAAATCAATCAGTGTCTACTATGTCTAATCCTTCCCTTACAAAATAGAAGTACAATCAAACTTGGGCTATATGTTCCATCAAGGAAACTACTATTGTGTACTAAATTGTGGTCGTTGCATCACCAAATGGTACTCTAATATTTACCCAAATCGTTTTAAATTTGGTCGGAATATCAATACATCTGGTGTAAAATTGCAAAGGATTTTTGACAATATATGTTGCTATGGAAACACATCAAACATTAATGCATTTTTATGATGTTTTTAGCACACATATAGAGTTGTTTTTGAGAAATGTGTGTAACTACAGAGTAGCCCCCGTCCACTCCTCTTCTGACTAAATTGCTGGGGTTAGTTTTACTCAAATTTCACCACACTTATCAAGACAAACTACTTACATTACAGTCATTACAACAAACAACAGTCATGAAAAGACTACAGTCATTAACTTCACCTAACAGGAAGTGTTTCAATTGCCAAGAAGTATTGTCATTACTGAAGCCACTTTTTTTCAAAACTTCATGAATCATGGCCAAACAGAGTGGAGGAAGATGTGGTGAGAATTCACTGGAGGGAATCCACAATGTCCTGGAAGGGGTCCTGGAGCGCTCATTATGCTGTCTGTTCTGTACCAGTCTGCTGTTATGGAATGTAGACTCAGAAACAGATCAAAGCTGCAAACCGACAATTCTTTTTCAGCTTAAGAAAAATCAATGACATATTAATAATATGAATATTAACTTTTGCAGGTGCAGGAATTTGTGGATGATAGAGCAGGAGGATGGAAGCACACACCTTGTCATGAGGGGTAAGTATCCAGGTAATATTTTCTCATTTCCACAGGGATAGAGACAGGAGGAGATACAAAGGAGGGAAGGACATGCTGGTGATATTCGCTTAAGATAAATGCTGGAGTTTGCGCTGGAGATCAGTGCCCGTATTCACAAAACATTTTATCTTAGCACTAAGAGTTCTCCTAAATAGCAGTAAAAGTTTTTAGCTAAGAGTTTTCTCCGAAAACCTACAAATCTGCTGAGGCAAACTTTTACTAAGTAATAGAGAGAAGTCTTAAACTAAGAGTTAGGGCGGGGTTGACCTCGTTGCTACGGATGATGTCAGCATACCTACTATGCACACTGTGATTGGCTGATAGGGAAGGGGTCTGTGTCAGAGAGTTCTTCATATAAGTATTGTAGAGTACGATATTATTTTGCCAAATTCAATTGAAGGTTTAAAAATAAAAATGTGTGTTTAAAAATAAAGCATTTAAAATGCAGGCTAAGTGTCAGTAACTAAACAACTATATGTTCAGCTAATTGTCAGCCTCTTAAATGTGTGCTTCTCATAAACAATTTGTGGATATATGAACACCCTTTTAGTAATAGTAGAATGATCATTGCTGAATGCATGCAAATGTAAAAGACAACCAAACTGGATGCAAGGACAGCTGTTACTATACTTGCCAGACCCTTGCACACTGAGTCAGATTTTTTATTTTTTTTTTGTATGCATTTTATTGTATTCATCATTCTAAAAATTTGCCACGCACCGAAATATTGCACACTACTCGCGTAGTAATTCATCTGTTGCAAAAAAATACATACATATATATATATATATATATATATAAAGTCATATAAAATCAGTGAAAATGATTTTGTTGTCCACTTTCTTCTTAAAAAGAGAAAAAAAGAAAGTACATACTGGGTCCATCCAGTTATTAGATATATAGAGAGGAAGGAGATAATACTTTTTGTGTGCACCATCTCAAAGGATCTCCGGGATTATCCCAGGCAATTCAAAGTTTACTTAACAATATCGGTCATCTTTGATGCTTTGCCAGAATTACTGGGGCCACATATTATAAAGAAGATCACTAATTTCTGTGAATTCAAGTGTTCAAGGATCTTTACACTGCTTTGTGCTGCAAGACAAAGTGGATGAACTTGTCAGACGCAATTCTGGATTTTGATGTTCGCTTGTATGGTGGCTCTAAACTGTCAAAACACCTCTCAAAATGCTTGCTACAGATGAAAAAAAAAAAATGCAGATAATCAAACCCGATCCTATTTTTTTGTTATGACGGACGAAAGTTCTGGAGGCAGTATGTAAATGTGATTGGACAAATTTGGAGATAACCTCCAAAAGCAAAAAAAAAAAAAAAAGATGCATGGAAAAACAGCCTATGTGTGCAAATAAATGCAGTGTGTTTATAAAAAGTTTACGTTCTGAGGCAGATTACCGGCAATAGCCAATTTAAGATAGTTTGGGATTTAGTCTTAGTGATTTGGGAGTCCTCTTCACTACTCCTAACATTGCACAGGTTTAGGAGCTAGTTTTAACACTAAAATGCTTTGTGAAATACTCTTGAAGCAAAAATTTAGGAGTCCTAAATTTAGGATTGACACGCCCCTTATTTTTAAGATTTCCTCCTAAATAGGAGCTACTTTTAGCCTTAAGATGTTTTGTGAATACGGGCCCAGGAGAACAGGTAGGTAGTCCACTATGCACAAACAAGACCACACAATGAGGCCAGATGAAGTAGCAGTCTTGATGAGTGGCCGGGTGTGGTTAGTATTCTGTTATATGTGTTTATTTGATATTCATTAATGATGTAAGAAGGTGGGCTAAACCTGTCCGGTCTATGTGTTTTAGTTGGGCAGTAGTCAGGGGAAGAGGTGCAGCCTAAGTTGGAGGGAGGAGACACAGATTTGAGACTGTGTTGGAGTTTGTATTGAGCTCCTTCTTTTTTGACTTAATTTTTGATGTTGTCCGATGGTTCTTTAATAGACTATATGAATAAAGTCTACAGAACACGAGTCTACTGTAATCACTCCACAGATCAACTGTGTGTAAGCTCAGAAAGCATACACTATCACTCATAACACACTAACCTAAAACACTAACAACAGGGAACATTACAAACTTTTATCTTTGTAGTTAAAGTATAATGATTTTTCACAGTATGCCACTATAGAATATGAATAACACAACCACAATTAAAACTTTACATACCTGATGTAAGGTCATTATTTTTTGAGTGACAAAGTGTTTTTTTGTTGGGTGAAATCTTTGCTATTGTTACAGAAGAATGTATTAAGTGTATCAAGACATGCAGTGTTTTGGTAGTTCTCTTTCAAATGGAAAGCAATGCTGCATCATGCTGTTGAGGCTTTGGGAATGCTTTTGCATGAACCTGTGTCTTAAGCACATGTTTGCACAGCATGTCATTAAGACCATAAATAGACAGCTGAAATGCACATCATAAGCTTCTTTGTCTTCAGTAGCCATATGTTTGTTAAGTGTGTGGGTCTGTGAAAAAAGAAAACTCTATTTATGCTGCTTTCACATGCTATCAGAAATTTCCCACTTATGAAGTTGTGATTACGAGCTTGTTGTATCCAAGTGATTTAATGTCAGAAAGAATAAAATGCAGCATGCCACTGGTTGACAGTTTGATGACAATTCTGGAGTTCTGGTCTGGTCAAATACATGCTTATTTCACTGCTTATGAAACATAAAATATGCTTCAAATGATCGTTCATATCTAGCCTATAAATACACTACTATAGCGACAAGACAAAGGGATGTTGTTGTGAGAACAGCATTGATAGCAGCAATGGTTATCTCCTTCACCATGTTTAAAGTTTATGACATGCCCAACTGGGAAACTTTGGTTGAAAATTTCCCAGTTGTAAATATGACTTGAGAGGCTGTTCATGTCCAATTTCTGATTAGAGAACTCATATTTACGATAATTCTGATAGCACGTGAAGGCAGCATAAGTGTTTTAATGGCAGGAAAAAGCTTTAGGAGGTGTGTTCCCCAACTACAGACTGCGGATCTGACCACCATCTTCTTTGTGCATGAATGCAGCTTAAATTGGCGAGCCTTAAACAGCACAAACTAAAGCTAAATGGCACTGGTCCAAGCTTGATGATTGAATCTGCAGGCACATGATTTCCAAATAACACTAATAAATCGAAGACACCAAAGCAAACCAGATCTCCAGTGCCATCTGTGAAAGCACAAAGAGCGTTTGTTCAATTATGCGCCACCAAATATTTTGATTCAAAGACTGTACTCACTGCTACAGCTTGTCTGGTGCACTGAGAAAGTTCCTACTGTGTGGAAGCATGCAATCATTGTCTCAATCTGGAAAAAAGGTAACAGTCATGAGTATAAGAATTACCACGGCATCAGCCTACTTTCAGTTGTTAGAAATGTCTTCATGCACCTCAATTTACAAGTTTTTGTTGGTTGAATACACAATTATACACAGTATGAAATGTAGTGAAATGCTTGGTATGAGACTCCACACAGAATGCAATAGACTATATATTAGAAATAAAAATATAAAGTGAAGAGGAAAGAAAAGAAAATCTGCATCTGAAGAAACAAAGTAGATAATTAAGTAGTATTAAAAAGAAACAAGAACTGTGGCACACTAATAGAATTATATAGATCAGAAGAGTATACAAGGTTTACTAGAATTTGACAAAACAAGAAAAGGAATAAATTACAAAACAAATAAAATCGGAAGAAGAAGAAGAATATATGTACAAAATGAACTGGGTATATATGAGTGCAAAAGTGGTAGCAGCAATGGTCCTGGTAGTATGTGTATTATGCAGTAAAGTGCAATTGTGCAGTAATGCAATAATTACGTATAAATAAATAAATACATCTCCTACACACATCCCTGGATCATCTGGACGAGAGAAAGGAAAATTATGTTAAAATGCTGTTTGTCAATTACAATTCAGCCTTTAATACTATAATTGTCTTAAAACTCACATCAAAGTTGGAGAGCCTAGTATTTAGTCCAACACTGCATCAGTGCATCTAAAACTTTGTGTCTAAAAGGCCACAAGCAGTAAGGGTGGGCAGATTTGACTCACTCTCAGCACACAAACCTGTGTTCTAAGATCTCTGCTGTACTCACTGTACACTTACGACTGTGTTGCCATATCCAACTCCGCCACCATTGTCAAGTTCACTGATGACAAAGGAGCTGATAGTGGACTTCAGTACAAATAAGGAGAGGAGCCACTAACTCATTATGATCAATGGGCCTCAGTGAAGAGAGTAGACAGTTTTTGATATCTTGGAATTCTCATCTCACATGACTTAGTCAAGGACCATGGACCATTATAATATGGATCATATTACCACCCTGGTGAAGAAAGGCTATCAATGTCTTTACTATCTCGGGAGCTTAAAAGACTTTAAACTGCTCTCCAAAGTGCTAAAAAAAGTATACACCTGCACCATTAAGAGCATCCTGACAGGAAACATCACAGCCTGGTTAGGAAACAGCACAAAGCATAATAGGCGGCTCTAACAGAGAGTGGTGGGATCAGCTGAGCACAATATTTGCACTCTGAGGGTTCTAGTTCTCTTTTCACTGCCACTTCGTTGATCTATGTTTCCAGACATAATCACTTTAAAGTTGATAGATGAAGAAAAAAATGGGTATGAGTGTATCCAAAGTTTTTAGCTGAAATTACCATTAGCTGTGTTTGGAATTATTATTACTGTAATTCATTCTATTGTAAATTTTCATGCAATGTTACATGAAACTCGGTGAGTACAAATATAGTGATTTACAGGAGGTGGTGCAGACAAGAGAATGACGGTGGATGTGGTCACTGAATGCATTTTGTGTAAAAGCAATACAAATAATTCACAGTTTAATCATATACCTTTGTTAACTGTGTGAAGAGTTTTGATAATGTGACTAATGTTGTGACTAATGTTTTGACAATGTAGCTACCAAATCATATTTTTGCAGACAAATTTATACCCAAGCGTTATATTTAATTGTACCAAAATGCAGGAAGTTTTATGTTAGTGTTAGAGTGTGGGTTACACCTGGGTTATAGTATTTATAACATAAAAGCTGTGGATTTCATTGGAATGTCCCTAAATACATGTGTGCCTACATGCGTGCTGGGGTGTGTGTGTGTGTGTGTGTGTGTGTGTGTGTGTGTGTGTACTTGCTTGAACATGCCAGAAGCTTGCAGTCATGTAGAAATGTCTGCTCAGACATGCCTTATTGTCTGAGCCAAAAGCCAACTCAGCCAGTGCATACTTTAACATATTTCCCACAGTAATGTGTTGCCTGTTTTTTTTTTTTTTTTTGAGAAACACACAAGGATGAGCCAGGTTGTGTGTGTTTTGAAGTGTATTATGTTGTTCAGTTTTTACATGCATTTGTTAAAACTAAAGTCACATTGTCAGAACTCTCACATAGTCAGCAAAACAGAATCATATTTGGACTGAACTGTGAATCATTTTTTTAAATTGGTTTCAATGACCACTTTTTCTAAATAAATAATCATCTTTTTGTCATTCAGAAACTATGAATTCACATGTAAAATGCTATATATTACACATTAACACTTCTTTGAAAGCTGTTAAAACACATTTTACACACAGTAATTCTATTGAAATATATAGAAATAACATAACAATAATAAAAATAAATATGAAAAACAGCTAATTGTAATTTCAATTGAAATCCTCCTCAGATGTCCTGTGTTTAGTCTCCTTACCATGTTTTTTTCTAAAAAGGAATTGCTTTGAAATAAGTTTTCCCAGGTTGGTGAGGACATATTAGTGGGATGACTCACATTACTCTACATACAGTATAGATGCATATCGATTGGCGGGGTCCCAACACAGTGTTCACTGCTCCCGTATGGAACATTCTTTAAGGTTCACTTGACTTGATAGAATGCATTAATTCAAATCACTATGTATTGTCTTCACATATAGACAGAACTCTAGTAGCACAGATTAGGAAAGTTTAAGGTATGATGATGCACATACTTCCATAAATAAATACAATAACACATTTTTACACTCTTCAACTCTTTAGCTGGTTAGTAGACACTAGCAGAGAGTTCTGAAATGGATGTGTCAGATAAGGGAGACATGCAAAATGTGTACTATTGGTGTGCCTCCAGGAAAAGGGTTGGGAAACACTTGTATAGAGGACTGTAAGGTGATAGCATCCTGGGATGGGCTAACATGCCCTGTGCTTGGGAGTGGTAAACTCCCACATTGTCCCATTCAGTTGCTCAAATGATGGCCTATATTTTAATTACCTGTCTTTCTTTACCTGACACAGGTAAAGAAACATGACCACTTTTAAAGAGATGGAACAGATGGTGTGCTTGTATTTAGTTCACTGCAGCTAAAGGAAAGGAGGTGAAGTGAGGCCAAGTATGGTGACCCATACTAGGAATTTGTGCTCTGCATTTAACCCATCCAAGTGCGCACACACACACACACACACACACACACACACACATGTTGGGTTTACATGTTTTATGGGGACATTCCATAGGCGTAATGGTTTTTATACTGTACAAACCGTACTTTTTATCACCCTACACCTACCCTACACCTAAACCTAGCCCTCACAGGAGATTGTGCACACTTTTACTTCCTAAAAACTAATTGTGCATGATTTATAAGCTTGTTTCCTCATGGGGACCTGAGAAATGTCCCCACAAGGTCAAAATCTACTGGTATTCCTATCCTTGTGGGGACATTTGGTCCCCACAACGTGATGAATACCAGGTACACACACACACACACGGAGCAGTGGGCAGCCATTGCTGTGGCGCCCAGGGAGCAGTTGGGGGTACGGTGCCTTGCTCAAGGGACTCACCTCAGTCGTGGTATTGAGGGTTGATATAAGAGGGTGCTGGTTATTCACTCTCCCCACCTACAATCCCTGCCGGACCTGAGACTCGAACCTGCAACCTTTGAGTTACAAATCCAACTCTCTAACCATTAGGCCACGGCTGCCCCTATTAGGCTCAAATGGAACTAATGGTTGTAGAACTTGGTTGCTGATATCAGGACATCTGCATGAAGAACATTGCTATCTACTTCTGTCTTAAATTAACTGTTAGTTCACATTCATATTCAGGGATTGTTTCAAACTTTCAGTTTTTCTTCAGTTGCTAACACGCATTGGTCAGTACTGATGTCACGTTTTAAAGGTAGGGTAAGTGATTTCTGGTAGCCAATGTTGATATTTGAAATCACCAAAACAAACACGTCCTACTCTAAAAGGGCCCCTATTTTAATAGCTCCACCCCACACATATGTACGCAACCCATGCAACAATTATGGCGGAATCTGCTGTGCCAGCCCCAATTGCAGATTAACTAACGAGCGAACATGACACATGAGCATATTCAAGCAAAAGCCAGCATATACAGTATTAGTTCTGTGAAACAAAGCAAAACCAATGTTACTCACCTACTGAGAAGAAACAAATCAACCTCAGCATCCAATCACAGGCCTTCCCACTCCTTCAGTTTTCTCTAGTGCTTTAAAGCTGATTCGATATTTACACGGGTCCTACTTCTTGCCTTATCTCAGTGTTTCCCAATCCCAGCCCTCGCATATTTCGTATGTATCACAAACAACGTTTACGCTAATGTCAGTCCTGTGCACTGAGCGCTCTTCCCTCTTAATCACAAGTAGACAAGCCCCTTACTGCTGCTTGGCTATAAGTTTGTTTTGGTACTCAGCCCAACTTAGTTTTCTAACTGTTCCAGTGTTGAGGAGAACATTATTCCAGAGAGCTTGCTAGTCCTACCAGTCCAGTGGGATATTCTGACCGAGACTGACCTATCTAATGCTCAATGTCCCCCACCACCTAAATGTTCTCCCAGACTCACATTCATTCCCGAGTCCCATAGAGACAAACTTCTCCACCAAGTTCATGTTTCACTGTATGCAACACTTCCAAACATTCACGACAACTACCCGCCGACCTACTTCAACAACTACCTGTTCCTCAATGCCTCTGGTCCCATATTGCAGTAGACTTTATTACAGATCTACCAAACTCACAAGGCAATACCACCATGATTAGTGTCATAGACCATTTCTCCAAGTCCTGCCGCCTCATCCCTTTTCCCTGAGCTTCCGTCTGCCTTCGAAACAGCTGAGACACTATACAATTATGTGTTCCAGTTTTATGGTCTACCTGAGGACATTGTATCCGATACAGGGCCTCAATTCACCTCTCGAGTCTGGTCAGCCTTCTTCAGACTTCTCAGTGTAAATGTCAGTCTCACCTCTGGTTACCATCCACAATCCAATGGACAGACAGAGCGATTAAACCAGAAAACTCACCGCTTCCTTAGAGCTTACTGCCAGTGTAATCAACCAGACTGGAGCAAATACTTGATGTGGGCCAAGTATGCACAAAACTCCCTTTAAAAACCTGGCACTGGTCTGACACCTTTTTAAGTGGCTACCAGCCACCTCTGTTCCCCTGGTCATGCAAGCCATCAAATCTTCCCTTAGTCAGTGAATGGTTATGGCGCAGTGAAGAGACCTGGAATCGAACACACACTCTCCTATAATGAGCCATAAGATGGCAAGAATAACAGGCTAACCGTCATGGTCACCCTGGTTGTGATTACACTCTGGGTCAGTGGGTTTGGCTATCCACCAGAGACATTCGCTTTAGACTTCCCTGCAAGAAACTCAGTCCTAAGTATATTGGCCCAATCACAATTCTCAGATAAATTACACCAGTTTTATTCCATCTAGATTTGCCTGCTATTTATTGTATTTCTTCCACTTTCCATATTTCGCTGTTGAAACCCACTGGTGGTCCTAGAGATGAACAGGAGGGTGGAGCTGTGGTCCATACGCCCCCACCCATTCTGGTGGACGACGAGGAGGCGTTTCAGGTCCGAGAACTACTTCATTAAAGATGCCGGGGCGGTGTACTGCAGTACCTGGTAAACTGGGAGGGGTATGGTCCGGAGGAATGGTCCTGGGTCAATGCAAGGGTCATCCTTAACCCCACACTCACAGAGGAGTTTAATAGGACACATTATACAAACACACATTAAAGTCAGGCAAAAGGAACAATTTGGCACTTTCAACCCAATTTGAGGAGCCTATATCTATGGCCTCCTGACTCTGCCCATTTTGGTAGGCCGAAACGCCATTGGTTTGTACAAGCGTTTTCAAATAAGTAGATATGCACGATATTAGAAGAAGAAGAGCACTAGTGCAGAGCTGAAGAGCACCACGGCGGAGCAGGCAGGACAGGAACAAAAAGTACAGAGAGGTTAACAACGGCCTTTGCAGCCTTAACAGGGCCAGGTTTTTAAGCCTTTTGGTTTGGAAAACCAAAATAAAGAAAAAAGATAAAGAATAAAGAAAACCTCATAAACCATCTTTATGTTGTAATATGTCATTCAGACACACACAGTCAGGTTTGGTGGTAAAGAAGAACATAAACAGAACTCCAGTAGGCTTTTTAATTAATCATAAAACAAACCAAACAAACAAAACAACACGGTGGGGTGAAAACACAGCTGCAGGACAGGCTTTAGCTGCACAGACACAAGTGGAGCAGACACAGACAAACATAAAGATGTCATGAGATGATTAACTGGCACAGGACAGAAGACACTGGAAGAATAAATAAGGAATGTATTACTCACACCAAACATGACAACACAAGAACCAACAAAGACATAAGACCCCATGTTTTGTACATCTCCCTAACAAAACACGCCTAACTCAACTCATCAGCTCCTTAAGAGTTTTTTTTTTTATTTAATTCACATAATGATTCATGAAAAAGTAATCTAGAGTAGGATTAAGAAATCTGCCAACATCATTTTTTGAGCTCTCTTTTCCAGTTTATCAGTGCTCTCTTTCTTGGATTTTGGGATGTAGTGCTTTAGCAAATGTACATCCAAAATACACTCAAAATCAGAGTGCATTGTGGGTATAAATGAGAGAAAGTATGCAGAAAGCGTAGTTGTTCACAGAATTCAAACACTACTACTGTAATGATGGGTTGAATAAAAGTTAGATGAGGCGGATCCACCAGCAAGCTGGGTTTAATAATTAAATAAAGAAACAAACACAATCAGGAACATCAAGAAATCTACGAGAAATCTACGAATTCTCTAAGAGAATTTACAGGGAACTAACCATAACTGACACTAAACAAGGCAAACACAGGGGTAGGGGAGAGTGGGGGAGAAAGTAACAAAGCGATTTTCTCAGGACACTGACTACAGTCGCATTTTAAGCTGTGACAGCACGTTCAGCACACAACCCTTGAGGTAGCTGCAAAATGTTACATGGTTTCGTCTTTCCCACGGTCAGGTCCGGAAAACGAAAAGTTTTCAAGTACAGTAAGTAAATTACTGAAGCGGTACTTTTTTCTAATTACAAGTTGTGTTTCTCGTTCTCTGCCTTGTCAGAATTTTTAAGTAGAAAAGTAAAAACTTTTACTTTAATTTTTCAGTATAAAAGTCCCTGTTTTTGAATCTTTGCACTGTCAGGTACCATATTGATTTTAAAATCCTTATGTTAACATATAAGGCTTTGCATGATCTGGCTGCTCAGTACCTAACTGACCTTTTAAACCATAACACCATGTCGTAATCTGTGTTCCTCTCATAATGGTCTTTTAGTTGTTCCCAAGACACGGCTTCGTTCTAGGTGTGATCGAGTATTTTCTTCTTATGCTCCTAAGCTTTGGAATTGTGGACTAAATGTATTAATATTATTATAAATTGGGTTTAAATGTCAGGAGTTCCTGTCCGGACGAAAGTAACACTTGTAACATTTGTCCCACTACAGTTACAACAAATGTTTCTTTTTTCCCCCACTGCTAATGTGGTGACTTTATGTGTCTTGGAGCATTTATTAATCTGTGTTTTTATCATATTACACCAACAGAATATGCCAAGATTGAGGGTCAGAAAGACAGACGTCTGATTCAGCCAAATGTTTATGAGAGGGCGTTTCTAGACATATCTGTCAGGAACATAAGTCTCAGGTCAGCTGCTAAGTCACATTTACCTTAGTCATATTTAGGTTATAGCCATACCCTTAGCTTTTCCACCTCCACCTATGAATTTGCAGTGTTTCCAACCAGAATATATATATTCTAAACAACAACATTGACGCTCAACAGCAGACAAGGAAACGTGGGGCAGACAACACTTTAAATACTGAACTAAACCCACTAAAATGTCATTCAGTGTAACAATCTTTTCAGGCATATTTACAACAAGGTAATTAATGAGATAAACAAACAGGGGAGAAACTAGGTCACGGGGAGTACATGGACGTTACAGTTATTTTTTATGGAAAGTAATGCGTTACTAAGTAGCGTACAGTCAAGCCCGAAATTATTCATACCCCTGGCAAATTCTGACTTTTATTCAACCAGCAAGTTTTTTTTTTTTTGAGCGGAAATGACTATGCTACACAAGAGGCGTCATTGGGGAAAAAAATATTACTCATCTTTTATTTACATTTGAACAAAAAGTGGCATGTCCAACATTATTCATACCCTTCTCAATAATCAAGTCAAGTCAAGTCAAGTCAAGTCAAGATTATTTATACAGCACTTTTTACAATACAAGTTGTGTCAAAGCAACCTTACAGTATTAAAATAATAAAATAAAATGTCAATAATAATGCAAGAGTTCCATATTGCAAGTCAAATTGGGGAGGACTCATCTGGTTCTCATGGCCTTGTGCCGGTGATGATCTGTCTCTGGGGCTCATCTAGTTGACACGGTATCCGCTGACATTCGGCTGTAGGTGTTGATCCACCATCTGCTCTAGGTTTGGACTGGATCCGGGGGACTGCAGTGACCATCTGATCTGGATACGGACTGGATCTGCACTCAAAAAAGTCAACTAGCCACTTATTTGATTTGCAAAATACAAATATGTCTGATTAATACGATTATAACGAGTTTACTTATGTTAAATGATTGATTCTTGTTAGTTGTAACTAAATTAAGAAATAATCAAATGAATTAGATCAGCGCTTGTTGATTCAATGAGCCTGAGTCGCTTCATATCAACAACTCTCTCTGATGAGTCACTGCGCATGCTCAGCACTGCGACGGAATCACGTGGGTACACACGGCTGGAAGAAGAGGAGTTGTGTGAGCGCCAGCGGTTTGAACTGCTGCATTTAAACGTTCTTCATCCTTGATATTGAGGGTAAGTACTTTATTGATATAATGTACCAGTTTGCACTTAGTAACATGGGATAATAAGTAATTAGACACTGTAGCGATGTTTCAAAGTAGGTTTATGTAAATTCCGTTGTTTTTGTCGATACAAGTTTCACCTTAACGTTAATATATCCGCTTCAATTTGTGCATTTCTGTCACAATTTAATGCTAACCACGCCTAACTATTAACTACATAACCTACGTTAAACCTGAAGTCTACACCAACATTGGGAGAGGAAAACTGGAGGAAAGTATGCACAGTCGAACACACACTATGCACTCGTTTTTTTTTTCTGTTTCTAAGTTAATGTAGTTAGCGTAATGCTATTTATACGCTTTACTTTTACGTAACTTGTCCTCTGTTGAATCAGTGTGCACTTCTCATCGCTCTTTTCAGTCTAGCTAACGTTTATAGAGCTGTTTTTGTATGTTTTTCTTGAGTTCCAAAATGTTACATATTGCTACCCAGTTTATTGAATACAGTTTGCAAAAAATTGTCAAGTAAAATCTATAATGCAGTCGACCATATATATTAAATGTCCTAACAAATTGCAGTTAAAGTTATGATTGAATAGGTTTGCATGGTTTTATTCGGGAAATATAGTATATAACTTGTATACACTTTGTTTGTTTTGTTTTTCACAGCAGAAAAAAAAATACATCACAACATATAGCTGTCCCCATGCTCTTCTGGTGTGAACCTCAGCTTTACATGGTAAGTAGTTTTTTTTTAACACTCACATACACTAATGTATAACTAACTATCCTTGAATACTGAACTTTTCTTTTCATTCTCTTTCAGTGACAAGTTGTAGGTACAAATTACTTAAGCATTATAAACTAAACATTGCTTTGGAAGCAGCAGTCATTATGTTTGTGTACAGCAGTCAACATTTGAAGTGGAATAAAACCTTTAATAAAATTTGGGTCACACTTTATATTAGGTGGCCTTCACTACTATGTACTTGCAGTATAAAATAAGTACAATGTACTTATTGTGGTCATTGTATTGCAAAACACTTGCTTCTATTAAGGTGGGATATGGGTAAGGTTAGGGACAGGTTTGGTGTTAAGGTTGAAATTTTGCATGCACATTGAAGACATGGGCAGGACTTAAAACCCATGTGTATAGAGTTCACCCGTTACATTCTACACAGACAGTAACACGTTCAGTACTCTTAAGCTGTGCCGCCACTGAAGTTGATGTAATCTTGTCTCCTCCCTACAGGTTGACACTGTACATACCATACCAGAGAAGCCTGTGTCATCAAGTCTCTGTGCATCTACTTGAATGAAGACCCTGAAAAACTAGTCAAGGCGTATTTGGTGAGTTTATGAGAAAATAATTTCAAAAGCCATTCTGTACTTGGGTCATGTTTTTCCCTGTTTGCTACAACAAAAATGTGACATGAGAGAACACTTAACTTTGTCAAATAATTGACCTGGACAGAAAACTATACTTGCATGTTTTTTTTTTTTTTTTTCATTGGAGTGCTTTATATTCTATGGTGGTTATAATGTTTTATCCGCCTAAGTAATTTTAAATATGGTTGCCAGATAAATTATAACTTTTTTTAATATAATGCACTGCAATAACACACCAGCACCCACTGTGACCTCAATAATAAACAGAGAAGAATTATCACTTTTCTGACAGTTTCAACTTAAAAACTTAGAAATTATAACCTCTGATTCACATCAGAGCTCCTGTATTGGATTTAAGTTTACTTTAAAGGTGTCATTAATAAAGTGGCCAATAAGTGTATAAGCAATTCTTGTAATAATTATTTTTGTTTGTGATCTTTTATGTGTTTCTCCTCACAGGATTCAGACATCGAGTCAAAATGTACCATGGAGCAAACTGTGATGGGAGTGTATGTCATACTGAAGGAGGGAACGCTTCCTAACAATGACCCACAGGACATTGGTGTCCTAACTGAAGGTGTGGAAGTCAGGCTTGTGCTGTTATTTGGACTGATATGCTGTTTGAATCCTGTTTTACAAACACTCAAATTGGAGACTTAAAGTGAAGAAAGCAGTTTAAACTTATTTGTATGTGTATGTTAAAACTGAATGAAAAAATAAAAATATTTAATTGTTTGCATGTTTTATGTGGTTTTTCTGTAGATGTAATGTTTTGGTTCTTAGTTCTTTCACTTAAAACAAATCTAATTGAAACAACAAGATGGGTATTAATTAAAGTACCCAAACTATACATGAACAAGACATTAACTAGTAGATGTAACAAGGCAGAATTTTGTTGAATTGAAGTGCTTTTACTGACATATTTGACTAACACGATTCAAACATTTTGATTCAATTCGTTGGAAAGAAGCTACACTGACATGGTAAAACAATGTTAAATCTACAAGTTTAAATCACATTCATATAACATATTCAAACCTTTCCAAGTTTATTAGATTGGTTTAGATGCGTTTTGGGTGCTACGATTAAATCATGTTCATTGAACAATTTATTTTTTTGAGTGTGGTGGCTATGGTGACCTGGGAATAAGAAATAAACAGACTAATATTAATGTAGATGCAAGAGTTCCAAGTTGCCACAAAATCAGATTGGAGAGGACTCATCTGGTTTAATCAATAGAAAAGCACTTTTTTTTTTTTGGCTATTACAGAAATCCAATGCTTCCTATAATTGCTGACCAGCATTTAGCATGTCTCCACTGGTATATTTGCCCATTCATCTTTAGCGATGAGCTCCAACTCTTTCAGGTTGGAGGGTCTCCTTGCCATCAGCCTGATCTTTAGCTCCCTCCACAAATTTCTCATTTGTATTTAAGTCAGGACTCTGGCTGGAAACCACCTGAAAAACACCCCTAAAACATTAGCTTCCCACCACCATGTTTGACAGTGGGGATGGTGTTCTTAGGGTTGAAGGCTTCTCCTTTTTTACGTCAAATGAAGGCTACATCATTGTGGCCAAACAATTCAATTTTTGTTTCATCTGACCATAAAACAGAAGACCAGAAGTCTTATTTGTCCAGATGAGCATTTGCAAAGGCCAAGCGGGCTTTTGTGTGCCTTATCTGGAGAAGTGCTCCTTGGTCTGCGTCCGTGGAACCCAGCGGTGTGCAGTGTCCGTTGGACTGTCTGCCTTGAGATGTTGCCACCAGCAGAGCCCAGATTCATCAGGATGGCCTTGGTGGTGATCCTTGGATTCTTTTTTTTTTTTTTTTCAATAATTTTAATATTTTTTTAATAATACTTTAGCCACTGGAACTTCAAAACATTTAGATATAGTCTTATAGACAGTCACTTTCTACTCCTGTTAGTGATGCTTATGCGGTGTTTGCACTCTATCACAGATTAAGTGACTTAAATACAATATTTGTCATATACAGTTTAGAAACGTTTTCATACGCAACAGAAATACTTTTTAAATACTGATTAATACACCGCCATCTGTTCAAGAATAAAGTTCAGCATAAACATACTGTTTAAATACTAATAAAGTTTATAAAGTATAAAAAATGTGGTTATATATGCTTTCATCAGTGTTTTATGATAAAAGGGACTCAATATAACATTACGATTACAGTAAAAAAAAAAAAAAAAAAAGCTTTTACTGTTCTAAAAACACAGATGTGTGTACATTATTTGAATTAAAAATGTTAGAATAAACCAGATACACACATGATTGTTGTCATGCGTTGAATCTGGTCAATCGTGAAACAGCTGTCATCATCAAAGTTCCTGCAACTGCTCCGGAGAAGCTGTGACTGGCTGAGTCACCTGTCTACTCTCTAAGCGAAACAACTAATTCTGGGTACACACTAAGATCCTCAAAATGTGACCACAAACATGAAGACAAAAAAACTCTTAACAGTTTTGCTCCTGTAGTGTGTGGTGTGCCACGATGTGACAAAGACAGCACAACACACACCAACAGAATTTCAACCAGAGTTCCGACTGTGAACACAGGAAATCTCACAAAATCTTTCGAGACTTGAGAAAAAACAAGATTTTTTTTATTTTTAATTGCAATCGGGGCCCCTCCGATGTTCTTCAGAGGAGATTCAGTCACTCTTAACACGCCTCACACCACAGGAAAATCTGATAAATCTAAAGATAATCTTTAGAACCACCAAGGCATTACCTTGGATTGTCGGAAGGGTAGAAATCAGCCCAAAATCAGCCCGATTATCTTGTGGTGTGTACCCAGTATAACCGGCATCCACTGCTTCAAACCAGATTTTGATTGAGCCGTGCAGTGCCACATTAAGTCGAACACATCTCTTGATTAACTTTTTCAGGTGTGATTAGGGTTGGAACTGAACTCTGCAGGAAAATGGATCTCACAGGCCAGAGTTGAGAACCCCTGGCCTAAACCTTCTTAGACTCTAACATTCTTACATCCAACCCTGTTCCTGGAGATGTACCATCCTACAAAGTTCAGCTCCAACCCTAATCTAACACACTTTAACCAGCTAATTCATCTCTTAGGTAGCACTTGATAATTACAGACAGCTGTGTTGGAGCAGGGCTGCAACTAAAGTCTGCAGGTATAGATCTCCAGAAACAGGGTTGGGCAAGGCCTGGTTTTACAGACAGGGCTGATTGCCTTGTTGTTAGTGTACAACAGGGATCCTCAAATCTGGCCCATAAGATCCATTTTCCTGCAGACTTTAGCTCTAACCCTAATCAAATACACCTGAGTATGCTAATCAAGGTCTTCAGGATCATTAGAGAATCACATGTAGTTGAGTTTGATCAGGGTTGGAGCTAAACTCTGCAGCACATTGGCCCTCCAGGGAAAGATTTGAGGAAACCAGGGGCCTGTTTCAATAAGGAGGTTCAACCAATTCTGAATTTCAACTTGAACTCTGAATTGACTTACCCTGAGATGGGAAACTCTGAGTTTTTGGTTTCAGAACAGCTGAACTAAGTTAGTTTAATCTACTCTGAGTAGGTTGACTCTGAGTTTAGTGCTTGCACCATGACTATGAAAAGCCCTGATCAATAGAGCTCCGAAATTATGATTCACCATGGCAACAGCTCCCGCCAAAAAGACCTCTGCATACTTCGAGCCAATGCTTAACTTTAATTCTTAATAATTATTAAGAATATAATAATTTAATTATTAATAATTAGAATATCAAAGGTAAAAACTGACAGAACAATAAATAGAGAAAGAAATATTAATTTTCATGGTATCCCACAGGCAAAAAAATAAAATAAAATAAAATAAAATGAAAAATAAGAAGAATGAAACAGCTAAACATGAAGTATAAAAACATAATTCAACCAGGTAAAGCTTTAAGCATAAAGGGTTGATGGGTGTAGGCTACATGACTTTACTAATATTTGACATTAAAATATAATTCTGTGTCTATTTCAATTTGCAGCAGCTTTTTCCACATAGTCTAATGCTCTTTTCACATAATTAAATGTTCTCTAATCCAAACAGTTGCATTTCTTAATTAGATTAATGAAATGAACATTTGACGCCTACTCAGCCAACAGCAAGAAGGCTCAGATGAAGAGGAGATGGAAGTACTGGAAGAATGTTAAAATCCAACATGAAAAAGAATAAAAGTTGCATTTGTGCATTTAGAAAAAAAAAAAAAAAAAAAAAAAAAAAAAAAATATATATATATATATATATATATATATATATATATATATGAAAATATGTGCAATAAATTAATGCACCTAAAAAATGCTTTTCTTACTTAGTATTATTGTCTTGTTGTTCCAATTTAAAAAAAATCTAAAGATTCTTAAAACAAGATACATTTCTAAGAAAAAAGTCTTTCTTTTTTCTGTCAAAAAGGTTTTTGAGGAATTCCAGGATTCTTCTCCATATTTCGATGGGAGCCAACAGGCCAAATTTCAGTTTCAATGCAGCTTCAAAGGACTCTACATGATCCCAGCCCAGGAATAAGGGTCACTGGAAACTTGTAAAGCCCTTTGAAAGCTGTATTGAAACTGAAATTTGAACCTTCAACCCATTGGCTCTCATTGAAGTCCACCATATGGAGAAAAATCATGGAATGTTTTCCTCAAAAACTTTAATTTGTTTTTGACTTGAAGAAAGAAAGACATGAACATCTTGGATTACATGGGGGTGAGTGAATTATCAGAAAATATTTTCTCTGGACGTGAAGTTGTCTTATATACTTAATTAAACATTTTGATTAAACTGTTCCATGTTCTTCATCATCACAGTATTTTAAATGTAATTGTGCTGTATTTCTTAAAAAAAAAAAAGAGCTTAAATGTTAAATGTAAATTTAATATGGCATTTGTGCAGACTTTGTATTTTGTCTTTTAAATAAAACTGTTTATTTTTCACCTTGAGCATGCTTTGACACTTTATTGAAGGTTTTTTTTATTGTAATGATTTGTAAATTAACAGTGTTTCTCTGCAGAACATTTAGTGCTTTCATTGTAATAATCTAGGTAAAATCTGTCAAATAAGGGTTTTACACTGTTAAAAAAAAAAAAAAAAAAACAACAACTGGCAGCTACGGCTGCCAAACAAAAACCATAAAATTAAAGTAATATATCCTGATTGAAACAAGGAAAAAATCTGTAAAACAATGTTTTTTTTTTTCTTTCTGTAAAACCTTTAATGAAAATCTCTGTAAAATTACTGTTTTTGCACTTTATTTCAATAATTTTATTTTTTTAAAAGGTGTTTATTTAATCTTTGTAAGTGTATTTTTTGTTATTTTGCATATTATTTGCCAGTTGGGTAAGAAAAATAATCTTGTTTCCATGTGCATTAAGATTATTTTTCTTGTTTTAAGTAAAATGCACTAAATTTACATTCCAAAACACTCACTAAGAAAAGCATTTTTGAAGCATAAATGAATGAATGATGTATTTAAACATCACTTACACTTTAAAAAGGGGGAGGAGACCGAAAGAAACTCTGGGTTTACCGAAGAAAACCTGCTCCTGACCAGGTTTGATTCACAGAGTAAGTTACCAAGGTTACTGACTCTGAGTATGAGTTACCTCTCTTTCAGAAACAGGCTTGACTTACCCAGGTTTCACAGGTTTGTTAAACCTCCCATTCTGAAACGGAAAACCTAGAGTTTCCCTTATTTCAGGGTTGACATACTCAGAGTTTTCACTTAACCTTCTTTCTGAAACGGGCCCTGGTGTACACTTTTGCTCACTTTTTAAGTTTTGGACAGATGTTGTTACTTTGTTTTACTTGGGTAAATTCACAATATGAGACTTATAATTTAAAACTTTATAATTGTAATTTTTGGAGCAGCAGGGAGGTGGATGCCTTTTTTAATTGACTTAATTCAATTTTGTTTTGGGAGTTCAGAAAGTACTCTCCCCTAAGATAGACCTTTTATGTTTGCTGTTTTGGCCTGGTCCCCTCCCAAAGCTTTATTTGTTCCTTTCTTTGTACCATTTTTTGCACTTGCCCAAACAAACCATTCAAATAAAAATCTGTGTGATTTTGACAGTGCTGAGTTTTGGTTCATTTATGTGATGCATTTCAAAAAGAAGTTCACAGAGACAGAGATGTCAGAAACATTAAGTAAATTTCAGATATATTGGTTAAATGAGCTAGTACAATGAAGTCCCGCATATAGTCCTCAGTGTGCCGATCTTCTTGTTTGAGACACATTATTTTTATTGCTTCTGGATACATGTTTGGTCAGTCGCTCGGTAATGATGGGTCGAATGAAAGTGAGATAAGGTTGTTTGTTATCATTATATATGTATATTAGGGGTGGGCATAGATTAATTTTTTAAATCTAGATTAATCTAGATTAAATCTTGGAATTAATCTAGATTAAAATGGCTAATTTGAATTCTGCTGAAGGCATTCAGAATATGTGTGCTACCCAAATAATGACTAAAAGTAAGTCTTCGAGAATGGGTCAGGTGGCGCATTAGATCAGGCGCTCATCTCCTAAATGCATCACAAACTGCTTGACAATTGCATTTACAACCTAATTACCGATACAAACTTGTGTAACCAAGTACTTCTGCGCAAAAGGCTGCACGACGTGCGTGTTGCCGTTAAATACACAGACGCGCACGGGCATGGATTTCTCCGTTCTTCGATTAAACTGCGTTGCTTTTAGAAGCATCAATTCAGTTGTTGCATATAGTTTAATGTCTTTATTTCGGGATTATCAAAGTAAATTATAACTCACATGCCCCAGTAAAAAGGGTCTAGCAACGCACCTGCCCTGAAGCGGCTTCATAGCTGCATCCATGTTTGCACGTCTCATTTGATGTGGTAATTTCACAGAAGTTGAAGACTCGTTCTCGCCCCCTACAGTGCAATTCGACTAGGTATACGTCATCCGCGCTAAAATATCAAAGTCATCATATCTTGCGTAGTTTAGACCCAGCTCCCAACCCAACTTTGAGAATAGATTAACGGCGATATTTTTTTTATCGCCCGATAAGAGTCTCACGTTAACGCAGCACGTTAACGCCGATAACGGCCCACCACTAATGTATATATATATATATATATATATATATATATATATATATATATATAGAATAATGAGGTAACAAGCAGGGAAGAGCTAATGGAGTCACTATGTTAACTATAGCTATGTTTCCATTACCATGTTTTATGTGAATTTTGTGCCTGTTTCTGAGGTACTGCATCCGAAACGAGGGATGGTCCAAAAAAAATAAAAAATAATAATAATTCAAATAAGTCATGTGACTTTGCGCAATGAGACAGCATAACCTGACTAACCACTGGACCGATCTCATTGCACAGCATCTGAAAGTTGTTATGGAAATGCCTGAACAAAGTCTGTTGTCAAAGTATTTCTGTATAATTGCCTCCCAGAACTGTCTTACATGACTGCGTTCCTAAACAGCAGGTATCTGCCTCTGAAAGCAATGACCGCATTCATTGTGTTTTATCTGCCTGCTCTGAGGCACAAGTAATTTATTATATAGGAAAATGATTATATACAGTGGCTTTTCCTACTTTTCTTAGTGATATTTAGTGCCAGTATATCAGAAAATGAAGATTTTGTTCTCTTTGACTCATTGGATAGAAATGATGCTTATCCGTAAATGTTTTATGCAAATATCCAGCTTTGCGCACAAGTTAAACTTTGGATGAAAAAGTTGCGGGAGACCATAGAGACACTGGAGAAATACATTTCAAAATAAGAGTTAAAAATACAAGACCAAGACAAGGTGACCAACAAACAAAATGACCAACACTATATAGTGCATATGCATGACTTCATTAATCATCTTCATTAGTCTTTTCTGTTATTCATTGTAAAAAGTGATACACTAAACACTAAATTTACTCAATAAAATTGTGGCCACAGATTGCAAGCAATATTATTAATTACATGTAACACATAATAATTAATTAGAATTAATCAAATGATATGCTTATAAATTAGCCAGTCAAAATGAGTAAAATTGCACAAAAAATTAAGTAAAATTTAAACAAAAATATTGGTTTCATTGGAAACCAAAAAAAAAAAAAAAAAAAAAAACATTGTGCTAGTAGATACTGTTATGCATGCCAGGCCAGTAGTTGGTGATCATGAAACACCCTGAAAAAACATAATACACTTGCACATAATGTAATATTGTTCACAAATTCAAATTGTGTTTACATGGAGATGATACAGGCATCATGTTGTGTTTTCAGGCCCCCAAAACAGATTTGTTGAAGACACCAAATGTTAACAAACAGAATCACTGAAAGAGAAAATATTTTTTAGGTTACATTACAGTGGTCAGTGTTTGCTTCAGTTGAACTCTGGACATTTTCATTACATTTACATTTAATCATTAAGCAGATGCTTTTATCCAAAGTGACTTACAAATGAGGGCAATGAAAGCAATCATTCCAAATAATTCTTATGTTTTGAATGGAATTAAATATATTGCTTGTAATCTGTTCACACGATTTTATTGAGTAAATAAAGTGTATCGCTTTTTACAGTGTGTCTTTCTCATGCTTCAGTCAAGGTTATTAGTCAATTTTTGTTACCATGTTTGTTTTAAGCTGCATTTGGATTTTTTAAAGTGTATGAATATGACTAATACTGATAAATAAACAACCTATAAGGTTAGGCTATTAATTAGCAGTCCCAAACTGCTTTTTGTTGATGCAATTAAGTTGGTATGAACAACCATAGTAATTTAAACATACAAAATAACACAAAGTGAAAAGAACATGCAATTTTTCATGCCAACAATAACATGAACTTTTATTGAAACATGGAAACTGCTCCTAAATAGAATAAATATCATACCTTCATGAAAATCCTTCCCAGCTAACACACAAAGTAGTGATATGACTTATTGGTATTTCACTTTTTTCACACATTGCATGCTTGTAGTTTCTTTGGCGCATTAGTGAAATGCAGGGTGCTACCACATTTGCGTGTGCAATTAAAGAGTGTGCGCTACGAGCCAGGTATAACGTCTGACAGGATAGAATAGTGATAGAATAATGACACTGAAATTAGACCTGACAACATCTCATCCGACTGCAGATACTGAATCTGGATTTTCTTACTTAAAGTGCACCTGACATAAATGTCAACCGTATTTATGCATGTTTTTTAAATAAAAGTCTTTCATCAGAAAAACAATTAGTATGATTTTTTTTTTTGTTGTTGATGTTTTTTTTTTGTTTTTGTTTTTTATTGTACACTCCGCAACCCAGTCGCAATGCGACCCACCTGATGGGAAACACTGATCTATAGGACACTCAATATTTAGAAAAGCATGTAAGCATGTAAAACTGCCAAAAAGTATTATATCCAATATCAATAGTGTCTGGTTCAAGCTAGTGAACCTTACTAGTGTTTGCTATGGCAGATATCACTTTCATCATGCATTTAGCAGTTTGTTCACATAATTCCAATAAATATTACATTTTAGGGTGTAACTTGTCCTACAACATTTGTACTACATTTGTGAATGATGCAGCTTTTTTGTAGTGGTGTGCTTTTACTTTAACATATTGAAAGGTTGACTGAGCCACATCTAGAGTGGCATGTAGTAGGTTCTTTAACTTTCCTCCACTGCCAATCAGTTATTATTACTAGGTTTGTATTGTGCAAGACTGCTCAGTTTTTTTGCTGAGCTGCCGAGTGGTTTGTGTTTTTAGCTCTCTGTGATTGTAGCTTTCTGGAGCTTGTTTTTCTCTAGAAATCTTTATCTTATTATTACTCTCTGCTGTTTAAAGTAATTAAAAACAGCTTTACTCCCAACAGACTTGTGAAATTATCCGTCACACTAATCTGACCGCTCACTTTACCGGTTAATCCGCAACTGCAGTGGGTTAGCTATTTAGCTTAGCTATTTAGCTAACCACTGGCGACTTGCATTTACATTTATGTTCTCTACTCGCGCCTACTACCGCTCTCCTTTTTCTCTCGCGAACCGTTTTGCTTTTATTCCACAACCACGATTTGCAACAAGTTAACATTCAGTTAGCCAATTCGCTTGCGAATCGCGATTCCTTTTACGTCCTATTCACTCCGTTGTTCCTCCTCACATCCCTCTCTTCAAGAGTTCATCATAACAACAGTGGTAAGTTGGAACCATTCTACAAAAACGGTGAGTAATGGCTTCTTCTCTTGCTATTGTTGTCTGCACAACCTGCCACATGTATAGCTTATCTATCTCTGTCGGCAGTGAGCCTTATACATGTGATAAATGCAAGGAAATAGCTAGGCTGACAGAGAAGATTTCAGAACTAGAGACACACAACCAAACTTTAATGGAGGATAGTAAGAATGTGAGGGCCTTAGATACGGTTTAAATGCGACTAGCTCAGAAAGCCCTGTACATTGTTCGGTTCCGGTAACAACGCCCGTGCAGCAGGGCAACTGGGTGACTGTGAGACAGCATAGTCGCGGGTCAAAACACCGCTCTTCCGTTCCGATCAGAACATCAAACAGGTTCTGCCCACTCAGTGAAGCACCCACTGAGAAACCTGAGGAAAGTGCTCTAGTAATTGGCGATTCTATTGTACGGAACGTGAAAATAGAGACTCCAGCCACCATAGTCCAGTGTTTACCGGGAGCCAGAGCGCCTGACATCTTGGCAAATTTAAAAGTGCTGGCTAATGCTAAACGTAAATTCAGTAAGATTGTTATTCACATCGGCACTAATGATGTTCGACTTCGCCAGTCGGAGATCACTAAAAATAATGTTAAAGAGGTGTGTGAACTTGCAAGTACGATGTCAGACACTGTAATATGCTCTGGTTCCCTCCCTGCTTACCGTGGTGACGAGATACATAGTAGATTGTCATCATTAAACGGCTGGATGTCAAAGTGGTGCCCGCGAAATAACAGGTTTCATAGACAATTGGACAAGTTTCTGGGGCAGACCTGACCTGTTGAAAAGAGATGGTCTTCATCCCTCCGGATGTGGAGCATCTCTCCTATCTAGAAATATGGCACATAGTCTTAGCGTTTGCACTTGACTAACTGGGGCCCAGGTCAGGAAGCAGACAGACTGGCTAAACCGACCATCTGCTAGCTGTTTCACGTCACAGAAATCAGTTAATTCTCAGCACATAGAGACCCTTTCACCTAGATATCACACTATAGAGACTGTGTCTGTTCCCCGAGCTAGAAAATACAATAAACGTCCAAAGCAAGGTAAGAGTAACAATTTAATTGATGTTCAACAAATAAAAAATGTATATAATACTGAGAAACAAACGATAAAGCTTGGCTTATTAAATATCAGGTCACTTTCTACGAAAGCACTTTTTGTAAATGATATGATCACTGATCATAAGCTAGATGTGCTCTGTTTGACAGAAACCTGGCTAAAACCAGATGATTACATTATTTTAAATGAGGCAACCCCCCAAAATTACTGTTATAAACATGTGCCACATGTAAAAGGTAAGGGGGGAGGTGTTTGCACAATTTATAGCAATATGTTCAGTGTTTCTCAGAGAACGGGCTTTAAGTATAACTCGTTTGAAGTAATGGTGCTCCATATAACATTATCCAAAGAATCAAGTATTAATGATAAATCTCCTGTGACGTTTTTACTGGCTACTGTATACAGGCCACCAGGGCAACATACAGACTTTATTAAAGAATTTGCTGATTTTCTATCTGAGTTAGTGTTGGCCGCAGATAAAGTCTTAATAGTGGGTGATTTTAACATCCATGTTGATAATGAAAAAGATGCATTGGGATCAGCATTTATAGATATTCTGAACTCAATTGGGGTTAAACAACACGTTTCAGGTCCTACTCATTGCCGAAATCATACTTTAGATTTAATATTGTCACACGGAATTGATGTTAATGGCATTGAAATTCTGCATCAAATCGAGGATATCTCAGATGATTATCTAGTCTCGTGTATACTCCAGATAACTAAAACTGTAAAACTAACTCCTCGCTATAAGTACGGTAGAACCATTACTTCTACCACAAGAGACTGCTTTGTAAGTAAACTTCCTGATTTATCTGAACTCCTCAGCATATCCGATAGCTCAGGAAAACTTGATGATGCAACAGAAACTATTGACTCTCTTTTTTCTAGCACTTTAGATATACACAGCAAAATCCTGAGTGTTAATATAACACTCTGAGTGTGGACACATATAGACACTGAAGCAGTGTTAAAGTTAACGAGATAATTAGGTGATTAACGAAGTGATGATTGATCATTATTGAAGACACCTGCTGTTAATAAGCAGATTCACCAAAGGAGAAAAACAAAATTTTTAAGCAACCATTATAGTGGTCAGTGTTCGCATTAGTTGGGCTCTTGACCCTTAAATCTTTAATATTAGATTTTGTTTGGCTGCAATTATTGAATTACAGCAGCCGGGCAAGCCAAGAGCAAAAGTCATAAGGGTGCATTGCCATAAACATCATATAGTGACTTGAGTATTTGACATAGGATTTCTTTACTACAAGAAGCTGTGAATAAAAGAGCAATCAGTTTGGGCATAATCAGACAGATGATGAGATAAAAGCTTACTTTAATTTAGACACACAGACATGAAGAATCAGCGTGAGAACCACAACAACGGTGACCATCAAAAAGCGTGTTGTAGCCAATCAGAACTCATCCATGACTCCCATCATGCATTGCGGCATGAATAAATTATGAGAGTTCAGAGTTGATCTGTTTATCTGAATATGCCGTTTGTCACCATTGTTGAGATTCATGGGCTGGTTCTTGATGTCTATGTGTGCCGATGTGGAACACTTTTTTTAAAACAGGTTGTAAAGAAATTTTTCCAAAAAGTATAGGAGGTGCTGGATCTTCTGTGGCTTGTCAAGGTTATTACAGTGAGCAAAAATAAAAAACTAACTTAGAGATTAGACACTAGGTGATTCATGTCAAACAATGAAAATGTTAAAACATAATCATCACCTGATGACATGAGCTTATGTCTGGCTGTTTTAACTCAAATACCACAGCGAAACTAAATTTAGCATTAAAGATTTAAGGGTCAAGAGCCCAACTAATGCAAACATTGACCACTATAATGGTTGCTTAAAAATGTTCGTTTTCTCCTTTGGTGTATCTGCTTATTAACATCATGTGTCTTCAATAATGATCAATCATCACTTCGTTAATCACCTAATTATCTCGTTAACTTCAACACTGCTTCAGTGTTAACTTTAACACTGCTTCAGTGTCTATATGTGTCCACACTCAGAGTGTTAAATTAACACTGAGGATTTTGCTGTGTAGTTGCTCCTCTGCGGTTAAGAAAAATTCAGGAAAACAGTCCGACGCCGTGGCATACTGAACACACTCACACACTGAAGAGAGCACGACGAAAAATGGAACGCAGCTGGAAGAAAACAAAACTAGAGGTTTTTCGTACAGCCTGGCGTGAATGTAACATATCCAATAGAAAAGCATTAAAAACTGCTAGATCAGATTATTTTTCATCTTTCTTAAAAGAAAACAAACATAACCCTAGGTATTTATTCAATACAGTGGCTAAATTAACGAAGAATAAAGCACCAACAGGTGCTGAATTTTCCCAACAGCACAGCAGTAATGACTTCATGAACTATTTTACTACCAAGATAGATACTAATAGAGATAAAATTGTAACTATGCAGCCATCCGCTACAGTATCCAGTCAGGTTTTAGACCGTATCATAGCACTGAGACTGCTCTTATTAGAGTTACAAATGATCTTCTCCTGTCATCCGATCGTGGTTGCATCTCTCTATTAGTACTACTGGATCTTAGTGCTGCATTTGATACTATTGACCACAATATTCGTTTAAATAGACTTGAAAATTATGTTGGCATTAGTGGTACTGCACTGGCTTGGTTCGAATCGTACTTATCTGACCGGCATCAATTCGTAGCAGTGAATGACGAGGTATCATATCAATCACAAGTGCAGTATGGAGTACCTCAAGGCTCAGTACTAGGGCCATTACTTTTTACACTTTTTATGTTACCCTTGGGAGATATCATCAGGAAACATTGTGTTAGCTTTCACTGTTATGCTGATGATACACAGCTCTATATTTCTTCACGGCCTGGCGAAACATACCAATTTGAAAAACTAACAGAATGCATAGTTGAAATAAAAAATTGGATGGCAAGAAATTTTTTGCTGCTAAATTCTGAAAAAAACAGAGTTGTTAATTATTTATTGGACCTAAAACCTCCACAAGTAATAACCTAAAACACAGTCTATTACTCAATGACTGCTCTGTCAATTTGTCATCATCAGTCAGGAACCTAGGTGTGCTATTCGATAGCAATCTTTCCTTCGAAAGCCACATTTCTAGCATTTGCAAAACCGCATTTTTTCATCTAAAAAATATATCGAAATTACAACCTATGCTCACGATGTCAAATGCAGAAACGTTAATCCATGCGTTCATGACCTCAAGGATAGAATATTGTAATGCTTTATTGGGTGGTTGTTCTGCACGCTTAATAAACAAACTCCAGCTGGTCCAAAATGCAGCAGCTAGAGTTCTTACTAGAACCAGAAAGTATGACCATATTAGTCCGGTTCTGTCAACACTGCACTGGCTCCCTATTAAACATCGTATAGATTTCAAAATCTTGCTAATAACTTATAAAGCCCTCAATGGTTTAGCTCCTCAGTACTTGAGCGAGCTCTTATCATATTATAGTCCCTCACGTCCGCTGCGTTCTCAAAATTCTGGCAATTTGATAGTACCTAGAATATCAAAATCAACTGCGGGCGGCAGATCTTTTTCACATTTAGCACCCAAACTCTGGAACAATCTACCTAACACTGTTCGGGAGGCAGACACACTCTGTCAGTTTAAATCTAGATTAAAGACCCATCTCTTTAACCTGGCCTATACTTAATACACATTCCATAATCCAAATCCGTTAAAGGATTGTTAGGCTGCATTATTTAGGTCAACCGGAACCAGGGACACTTCCTATAACACCTGATGTACTCGTTGCATCAGAAGAAGAATGGCATCTACGCTAATATTAGTATCTTTCCTTCTTATTCCGAGGTCACTGTAGCCACCTGTATCCAGATCAGACGGTCACTGCAGTCCCCCGGATCTAGTCCGTGCCCATCAGCACCCAGAGATATCCTCTACAGATCCAGTCTTCGGGTTTGAGTCGTTCGTTCATCACGTGACAGCCCCATACGCTTTACCTATGCTGCCTGAGCCGGAAACAGAATTGATTAGTTAATTTCTCGAGTCTTCGGGTTTGAGTCGTTCGTTCATCACGTGACAGCCCCATACGCTTTACCTATGCTGCCTGAGCCGGAAACAGAATTGATTAGTTAATTTCTCGAGTCTTCGGGTTTGAGTTGTTCGTTCATCACGTGACAGCCCCATACGCTTTACCTATGCTGCCTGAGCCGGAAACAGAATTGATTAGTTCATCTCTCGAGTCTTCGGGTTTGAGTCGTTCGTTCATCACGTGACAGCCCCATACGCTTTACCTATGCTGCCTGAGCCGGAAACAGAATTGATTAGTTCATCTCTCGAGTCTTCGGGTTTGAGTCGTTCGTTCATCACGTGACAGCCCCATACGCTTTACCTATGCTGCCTGAGCCGGAAACAGAATTGATTAGTTCATCTCTCGAGTCTTCGGGTTTGAGTCGTTCGTTCATCACGTGATAGCCCCATACGCTTAACCTATGCTGCCTGAGCCGGAAACAGAATTGATTAGTTCATCTCTCGAGTCTTCGGATTTGAGTCGTTCGTTCATCACGTGACAGCCCCATACGCTTTACCTATGCTGCCTGAGCCGGAAACAGAATTGATTAGTTCATCGCTCGAGTCTTCGGGTTTGAGTCGTTCGTTCATCACGTGACAGCCCCATACGCTTTACCTATGCTGCCTGAGCCGGAAACAGAATTGATTAGTTCATCTCTCGAGTCATCGGGTTTGAGTCGTTCGTTCATCACGTGACAGCCCCATACGCTTTACCTATGCTGCCTGAGCCGGAAACAGAATTGATTAGTTCATCTCTCGAGTCATCGGGTTTGAGTCGTTCGTTCATCACGTGACAGCCCCATACGCTTTACCTATGCTGCCTGAGCCGGAAACAGAATTGATTAGTTCATCTCTCGAGTCATCGGGTTTGAGTCGTTCGTTCATCACGTGACAGCCCCATACGCTTTACCTATGCTGCCTGAGCCGGAAACAGAATTGATTAGTTCATCTCTCGAGTCATCGGGTTTGAGTCGTTCGTTCATCACGTGACAGCCCCATACGCTTTACCTATGCTGCCTGAGCCGGAAACAGAATTGATTAGTTCATCTCTCGAGTCATCGGGTTTGAGTCGTTCGTTCATCACGTGACAGCCCCATACGCTTTACCTATGCTGCCTGAGCCGGAAACAGAATTGATTAGTTCATCTCTCGAGTCTTCGGGTTTGAGTCGTTCGTTCATCACGTGACAGCCCCATACGCTTTACCTATGCTGCCTGAGCCGGAAACAGAATTGATTAGTTCATCTCTCGAGTCATCGGGTTTGAGTCGTTCGTTCATCACGTGACAGCCCCATACGCTTTACCTATGCTGCCTGAGCCGGAAACAGAATTGATTAGTTCATCTCTCGAGTCTTCGGGTTTGAGTCGTTCGTTCATCACGTGACAGCCCCATACGCTTTACCTATGCTGCCTGAGCCGGAAACAGAATTGATTAGTTCATTTCTCGAGTCATCGGATTTGAGTCGTTAGTTCATCACGTGACAGCCCCATACGCTTTACCTATGCTGCCTGAGCCGGAAACAGAATTGATTAGTTCATTTCTCGAGTCTTCGGTAAAGACTAGAAGGGAGACATGATTCGCTGCTGGGCATGCGCACATCAATCTAACGTTATTTTTATCACACTGTACAACAATAATACTGTTTTTTTTATTATAGTAAGGGCTAAGTTTAGGGTTGGGGTAGGTGTAGACGTTAAAAAAACACAATCTAATAGCTAGAACAATTAATTTCATTATTAGTTTCCGGTCATAGATGTATCCCTTCTATCCACAACCCGAATGGTTTGAGTCGTTCGTTCATCACGTGACAGCCCCATACGCTTTACCTATGCTGCCTGAGCCGGAAACAGAATTGATTAGTTCATTTCTCGAGTCTTCGGGTTTGAGTCGTTCGTTCATCACGTCACAGCCCCATACGCTTTACCTATGCTGCCTGAGCCGGAAACAGAATTGATTAGTTCATCTCTCGAGTCTTCGGGTTTGAGTCGTTCGTTCATCATGTGACAGCCTCATACGCTTTACCTATGCTGCCTGAGCCGGAAACAGAATTGATTAGTTCATCTCTCGAGTCATCGGGTTTGAGTCGTTCGTTCATCACGTGACAGCCTCATACGCTTTACCTATGCTGCCTGAGCCGGAAACAGAATTGATTAGTTCATTTCTCGAGTCTTCGGGTTTGAGTCGTTCGTTCATCACGTGACAGCCCCATACGCTTTACCTATGCTGCCTGAGCCGGAAACAGAATTGATTAGTTCATTTCTCGAGTCTTCGGGTTTGAGTCGTTCGTTCATCACGTGACAGCCCCATACGCTTTACCTATGCTGCCTGAGCCGGAAACAGAATTGATTAGTTCATCTCTCGAGTCATCGGGTTTGAGTCGTTCATTCATAGTTGCGCAATTGCGCATGCGCGACTGAACGAATCACTCCCCGAGACGACTCGTTCTTCCCGAGTCACATTAAAGATTCGTTCAAAATTAACGAATCGTTCAAAATTAACGAATCGTTCAAGAACGACCCATCACTAGTTCTCCTAACTCAATGTAGCTTGTTGGTTAAACATAATTTCATTAAAGTTTTCTTATTAGTTGTCAATCAAAACCACAGCTGTTTGTCAATGCCCAAATGCAGTATCAGGTCACTGAAAGCTGTTTCAGTGAAACCTTTTTGAAAACTCTTGCTAGGGTGAAGATTTTCAGAAACCACAATTGCGGTGAAACTGGAGATTTTGGCTTGTGACGTCGAAGTGCATGTTTTTTTTTCAGGCTTCTGATTGGCCAGCATGGGTTTATGGTTAGGGTATACACATGCTATTACTAGTGCTTCATAACTTGTTTTTGTGTATTCATGTGGACAAGTTTTTTTTTTATAAGTAAAGGAAGAAAAATAGGCTTAACTATGCAACTCTTCAGGAGTACATGATAATTCCAGACAGGTGCATTAAATCAGGGTTGGATCTGAACTCTAGGTAGATCTCCAGAAACAAGACAGGAAAACCCCGTAATAAAATAACCAAAAACATGTTGTCAATTAAAAAAAAAAAATCTAATCTAAAGTAACAATTTGCCAAATAATTAGCTGAAGTCATGTGAATCAATGCAGTTAACAAATATATAAATAGTGGAATTGCTTTGCTTACTTTACAGTGTTAGCCAATCAGCACACTTTCTATTTGGCTATTATAGGCTATTATAACTACCTCATTAATAAATTAAATAGATTGTTTACCCAAGAAAGAAACATGTCACAATTTTGTTCCAAACATGATGACAATGATCCTTCCGTGGAACACAAAATCAGGTGACAGCCTCAATCAGCATTTACCTAGCATCATTCCATCTTTTGTTTTTCTATTAAATAGGAACAAATGATGAAAAAGACTGAACAGTCTGTCTGCTTTTGTTTTCCAAAATATCAACATTAGTCATTCTAAACACAACAGAACTCACATAGAGACATGTGGCTCGTTGCTACCACAAATTTGTAACAAATTTTTGACAAATGAAAACAATGTGTCAAAATATCAAACACATCTGATGTCTTTGACTGGATAAACTCATAGCCTGAATTTTAAAAACCATTACTATGAGGGTGTTTAATCCTGCTCCTAAAGGGCCACCTTTCCGCAGAGCTTAGCTTTAACCCTATTTAAATACATCTGAACCAGCTAATCTGTCATGTCTGTTTTAGGTTTTGTTTTGCTTATATTTCATGTCTTTTATTTTGAAGTTTAGTCACTTTGCATGGCAACTAGCTTTTTCTGCAGCAGTTTACTTCTTCCACAAAATGCGTGATACTCCCTGCTGCAGGGCACTATGTCTTATGAGTTTTGCCTTTACTCACCCAAACTTGTCAACAAGGCTTCTTTATTTAAATGCCAGTTCATTAGCAAGTAGCTGTGAATCACAGGTGTTTTTTTTTAAATGACTGCAGCCAGTGCAAGAAGACTTTTGACTTTTTAATTTTACTTAACATTATTTTATCTATCCGTTATATTGAAGAGACCTTTTTGAAGGATAATGTTTTTTGTTTGGTTTTTGTTTTTTGTTTTTCTGCAATTTTGAGGTGTTCGGTCTTACTAATTTTGTTACATATTTTCTGTGCCTTGTCTTGGACTTTTATGTCACCTCCTGTCTCCTGTGGTGTTTGTAGTCCATTTGTTCATTGGTTGCCTTTGATTAGTCTCCCTCATGTGTCTTGTTATCCTGTTATCTGGTATCCCTGTGTTTACAGTATATAGTCCTAGGCCCCTGTAACCTCATTCCCTATTCCCTACATTAGTCCACTAATATTGTCCACTTGGATCAAAACGGGATCTCCAGTAGTAAGATTAAAGGATTTATCTTGAACTATCATGGAAATTATGTATAAACTCTAGTGTACGACTCTCTGGGCATTATGGGTATGCTCTAGCCGTTGGGTGTACATCATTGTATGCTCATTTTTGCAGTGCATTGTGGGATTGAATGAGTACACTCGAGAACGTCCACTTTGGTTTCGGACACCACTACAAATGGCTGCCCCCTCGAACAGTGCCCTATTTAAGGGTAAAGGGCGTGATTTCAGATACAGCCTAGTGTTTTTTAGTCGCTTGTGGTAAATGTAACAGTTGTCTGTTTGCCCATCATTCTGTTCTTTGTTCCCTGTGGTATTTGGTTTTAATGTTTTATGCTAGTTTTTGCATTAAATACCTGCACATAATTAAGAGTAGAGTTAGAGTTCCTCTAATACTGACCAATATAAACACAATATTACTGACTCTTACACAATTATTTGACTTTATTAACCACTATCAGTCCAAAAATAAAACTATACAGAAAATGAAATTTCGATATTAAATCAAATAAAAATATAGACTACTGTCACACCCCTGGACTGTCTTGTTGGTTTCTCCCATTATCTCCCCCCGCTGCTCTGTGTGCTTTGGTTCCTCCCTCATTCCCTACACCTGTGTGTGCTAATCAGTGTATCTTTAATAGTGTGTGTCTTTACCCTGATGTTTGCCGGACGTTGATGTTGCTACCCTGTGTTCCTGTTCTTATCTGTGGATTATTAAAGACTTTTCGTTTACTATGTCATTGTTTGTCCATTCATCATCTCCAGCTTGACAGTACGTCCGGCCAACACAGTTCTCCGAGTTTTCCCCTGTTTTTGTTTATCGTTCTGTTTTCAGTCTTTCGTTTCTGTTGTGTTCACAATGAATCCTCTAATCCGCCCGGAAATTCATCCTCCTTCGGCTGAAGCAGGGGGATCTACCGCTCGAGGGATATACCATCATGTTCCAGCTAGTAGCTCACACCACCAGCTACCCAGACGACGCGCTCTGTGCATTTTATGAGGCGAGCCTAAACGCGCCATGCAGAGTGCCGTCGTCCGAGGACGGCCCTCAAGCCAACTTCGCTGCATTTGTGGAGTGAACACTGCCGAGAAACCAATCCTACTTTCCCGCCTGTTCCACGATGAACCAGATGTGATTTTCTCTGAGGATATAAATATTGAACTTCCTGTATACTCTGAACTTGTCAGGGGTGCGTGCAGGAGTAGACGAGACGATAGACAATATTTACAAAGTTCAATATATTTAATATAAATCTCCGAATGGAACAAGGCTGGAACAAGGCAGGAACATTCACACACGTCTATTAGACAGAAGGACCGACAGGGAACTGAAATCAAAGACAGACTTTTAAAGACAGACTAATTAACAAACACAGGTGACACAGATGACTAATTACTACAAGGACAGGTGCAGGGAATCACAATAATGAAGGGCTAAACCAAATGACAGATCAACGGGGGGAAGACAAATGGGAAAAACCAATGACAAGACAGACAGAACTGTGACATTACGCCCCCCTCCGGAAAGGCGCGTCCTCGCGCCGTGGAAAAAACAAAAAACGAGAGGGGCGGAAAACCAGGAAACCAGAGTCAATGAGGGAGGGGGCTCCGGCGGAGGACGCAACCCCCGGAGGAGGACCAGAACAAAAGTCCAGGTAACACAAAAGACAGTCCATGGGGGCGAAGATGGAGGGAGGAGCCAGGGAAGACACAGGAGGGACCTGAAGCAGGAGAGCAGGACCCAGATCGCAGCCAGGATGACGGCCCACGGAGGAGCCGACGGAGGGAGGAGCCATGGTGGAGGAAGGACCGCCGACTCCGTGGGGCCGACCGACAGAGGCAGAGCAGCTGGCAGAGGAACCCGAGGCGGAGGTGGAGAGCCGAAGATCCAGGGCGACACCGCGGATCCGGAGGGCCAAGGCGGAACAGGAGGCTCTGGCGGCCGAGGCGGAGGCGGAGATCCGGAGGTCCGCGGCGGAGCCGGAGCGACAGAGGACGAAGGCGACGCTGACGGGAAGGAGGAGCCTGACAGAGCCGGAGGGACAGAGGGACGAGGCGAAGCCAGAGGAGTGGAGTCCCGAGGCGGCGGATGGTCGACGACTGACCAAGGCGGAGCCGGAAGGACGATGGAGCCCGGTGGAGCTGGTGGGCCGACGGGCGACGGTGGAGAGGAGGGCGTCGAGAGCCGTGGTGGAGCCGCAGGGTCGGAGGGCCGAGGTGGAGATCTGGACTCGTAGGCTGGAGGCGGAGCTGAGGGATCCTCCAGCCATGCCACCGATGTTAGCTGGCATCCCTGCGGCGAGCCCACTGCAGAGATGGTGGGCTGAGGGTGAGCAAGGGGACTGACTGATGACCTGGGAGACTTCGGACGGCTGGGCGGAACCAGCGGGGACTCAGGACGGCTGGGCGGAACCAGCGGGGAATCAGGACGGCTGGGCGGAACCAGCGGGGACTCAGGACGGCTGGGCGGAACCAGCGGGGACCAGGCAGTTTCAGACAGAAGAGGGTGGGTGGGAGGGAAGTCTATGCAGGTCAGTGGCTCAGAGAAAAAGTCTATTAAGTCATATGATATTATATCCTCGACTTCGGAAAAGTCGATCAGGTCCCCAGAGTGTTCCATCTCACCCCCAGCGGAGTTGCAGTGGGCAGTGCTCTCCATTTCCCTCACTTGCTCCACGTCGCTCTCCACCGTCGCAGATGTAGAATCCAGCTCACGCACCTGGTCAGCCGGAGAGGGATCTGGCTCTGTCGCTCGCGGCTCTAGTCCCTCATCCGCGGTGCACTCGGGTTCCCGCTCTGCATGTCGGGGCGATGATTGGCTGCTCTCTGGGTCGTGAGTGGGGCTGACGTCCTCCTCGACGAAGCCGACAGTCCAGGAAGATCCACTGGACGCCAGCACCCACTCGATGTATCCGGCAAGGCTCTCTCGAGGACCCTCCCCGGACAGCTGCGTCTTGATGTTTTCATGTAATCCATTGCGGAAGAACGTGCACAAGCAGCTGTCCGGGTAATGAGTAGATGGCACGAGGAACAGAAAGTCTCTGATGTGGTCCTCGAGAGAGCGGTTCCCCTGCTTCAGGAGGATGATGAAAACAGCAGGGTCATCCATGAGGAAAAAAAAATAAAACACTGATACAAAAAACGGAAAATAAACGCAGGGAGAGGTGCCGGGTAAACTGTTTTAGGTCGGTCCTTATGTCAGGGGTGCGTGCAGGAGTAGACGAGACGATAGACAATATTTACAAAGTTCAATATATTTAATATAAATCTCCGAATGGAACAAGGCTGGAACAAGGCAGGAACATTCACACACGTCTATTAGACAGAAGGACCGACAGGGAACTGAAATCAAAGACAGACTTTTAAAGACAGACTAATTAACAAACACAGGTGACACAGATGACTAATTACTACAAGGACAGGTGCAGGGAATCACAATAATGAAGGGCTAAACCAAATGACAGATCAACGGGGGGAAGACAAATGGGAAAAACCAATGACAAGACAGACAGAACTGTGACAGAACTGTTCGCCTGCGTGGATTTCCCTGGGTCTGGGTCTGACCTGGCTCCTCCTGCTCCAGATCCCTCCTGTCCCCTCCTGTTTCGTCACCACCCTGAATTCCGTCTATTGCCCTCCTCCCGGAAATCCGTCCTCCACCGTCCTCCACCAAATCCGTTTTCCCTGTTTGTCGGCACGAGGATGCACCTACCGGGAGGGGGAGGTAATGTCACACCCCTGGACTGTCTTGTTGGTTTCTCCCATCATCTCCCCAAAAATTATAACTTCAGATGATTTTGCTTTAACCAGCACTTCACCTCCTCAAGACATAATAACAAAGGCAAATAAGAAGTTGGTCTTCCAGATCTAATAGGCAAGTAAATCTGAATATCATCAGCATAAAGATGTTTTTTCAAATTAGAATAGGCCCCAAAATAGAGTCCTGGGGAACTCTACAATCAATAGAAACTGAAGAGGAATGAGAATTCCCCAGTCCTCACTGAAAAGGATCTTTCCTTCAAATAAGAAAACCATTTTAAAACAGTCCCTCTCAAACCCAAAACATGCTCTTAACGTCTATTGAGAATATTATGATAGGCAGATATGTCGATATGTCACATCAATTTAGGTTTTAGTTTTGCTTATTGCTTTCCAGGTCCTTTATTTTGAAGTGAAGTCATAGTGTTGTTTCTTATTTGTCATGTGTTTCCCATGCCCTCATGTGATCTTGCAATGTGCTTCCCCTATTCATATGTCATGTTCCAGTTCAGTCATCATAGCCACGTGCTCCCTTGTATCCTGTATTTAAGCCTTCATGTTTGCTTTGTCTAGTTGTTGTGCATTGAACTACGTATTGCTGTTTCCACATTTCATATGTCAGGTTTTAGTTATAAGTCATGTCACATTCTTAGTTCATGTTTTGTTGTTTTTTTATCCTTTTTTCATTTTAAGCTTGTTTGAAGTTAATGTTTCACTTTTCAACTGCATCTTGGTCCTTTACACCACTGTCTTCACCTGCTTTCATGTCAGTGCTGTTACATAATCAAGGTCTTTAGACATATGGCCAATTCATCATGGGTCAAGATAAACGATGAACAGTGGTTCTCAAAGTGTGGTCTGAGTACCACTAGTGGGGAATCACTCAATTAAATATAAATTAATGTTAAAACACAATACAATTAATTGAATATTTGAGTAAAGTTTTTATTTTATTTTTACATTTAAGTACAGCAAAGTTTTAGGTGCAACACATTTTAATTTAAACATTAGTTTTCATTTACCTGTTTATAAGCACTGTGCAATGTTAATGCTCAAACTGTGTATTTACAATGTTAAAGTGGCTGACAACAATAAATATTCTTATTAGGAATAAAACTGCCCCGCTTTTGAACGATGCATAGCTGTAGCTGAATAGTTAGGCCTACTACACGCCTGTATTTTAATGTTGTTCATTATGTAGGGCCGGAAGGTCCAAAAATAAGGCTAATGATTTGTCCCGGGAATTCACTATACAATTCGCAAGTCGCCACTCATAGGCCGGCGGTGCACTGTCCTCACGCGGCAGGCGACTCTCCTTCCTCACTCAGCGGACCACTGACTCTCCTCAGCTGGCGACTCACTTTCCTCACACAGCGGACCACTGACTCTCCTTAGCTGGCGACTCACTTTTCTCACGCATGGATGACTGAAGAACCAGTTGTAAATTCCATTTAAAGTATAGCTAATGCATTAATCTTCACATTCAAGTAATGGACAAATTAGTACATTCACGACAATACAAGAACAGTAACATGACTCTACCAAATGTTTAATAAAACTAATAAGCTTATATAAAAGAAGTAATAAAACAATAAAAATAAACGTCTAATTTTTTTTGGTCCAGCAAATTTCTTAAAGTGCAAATATTTGTATGGACACAATATTCACTAAGACAAAAACTGATTGATTCTTTAAAAATCTTTGATATACAGAATGAGTCACTGAACAAATGGATCACTATCAAAAGTAGTAGTCATTATCTTGTGTCCAGCATCTGCTTTACTACATGTGTTTTGGCATTACACGGATGATCAACCGTCCTTCCTGTAGCTATGCCTTATGCCTCTTTACATTACAGACATTGTAGTTTATTGTTTTGGCCACATCTACAGCAGGACTAAGGCATGATAACACAGGTGATCAGGAACTCTGGTCATATTTTTTTTTTTCTGGTGTTTTACACCAGTCAATAGAAAAGTATCTTTACTGTCCTAAGTTACTGGAACTGTGACATAATGTTCAACTGTATAACTGTTAGTGTGTTAATGACTGTTTAACAGGTACTTGTGCAATAATTGTTTATGGTTCATCAAACAAACGTTAGCACACTTTAGCATAAAGAGCTGTAAAGTTATTTTTAGATTTTCCAAAATTATCTTTAAAATAAGGTAAGACAGAAAGAACCTAAAATTCTCTTAAATCTTCATATATGGAATATATAAACAGTGTCTATATACAGACATCTGTCTTAACATTCTTGTGGATTTCTAGGGTATGTGGAAGCATCTGTTGTTTTGTTTATTTCTTAATTTGTGTTTTGGAAATTCTGTACAGAAAATAGCGCCCCTAGCGTATAACAATGAAAACACGGATTCTCTGAGCACAAGTAGCGCTCAAATATACGTAGACTTTTTCTAAGTATAAGTTAAGTACAATTAAATGTCATTTTAAGTATATTTCTGAGAAGTATATAAAGAACATTTCTGAGAAGAACATACAGAGTACGCAGAAAGTATACTTTCCCATTTTTTTAGTTTAAAAGAAGTATACTAATTGCACACTTGAATAAACTTATTTTTCGTAAGGGTTGGTCTTGGTTTAGGTGGTCTTGACTACAATACTAACTTTTACACACTAAGTAGTCCAAACAGAATTCCTCCTTTTCTTAAACAGATGACATCCATTGTTATAAAAGCACAGACAAAATTATATTATATGAAGAATAACCCATTTTGCCCAAGTTTTTCATTTGTTTGCTAACAATTTAGTAGTATGTTTTCGAGTGAATGAATATGTTGGTGTGGCACTAATACCTGCCCCTAGAAAGGAAATAGCGGCTGAACAGTCCATCGTCGAATATCTTAATGAAGTTGACAGCACTACGGTTGGTAACGTTTTATGCCCATTTCGACAATCCCACATCAAAATGGAACGTCTGGGCGATTTTTTAGACAATAGCTGCGTTATGGGGATATGTATTAATTTACACCGCGCCCTGGAGACTCAGGTAGCCGCAGGCGTGCTCCATCGCTTCCTTGTTTGGAAGAGTAACGGGCGGCGCCATGGGTGTGGATCTATAAATCTAGCGGATCTCAGCAGTCCGCTACTCACAACAGTCTGACTAGAGTCTAGCGGTCCTCTACTTGAATTCAGCTCACATACAACAGGAAAAATGAACAAAATCCTTCTCGGACTCTTTGCAGTTGCTCTTTGTTTCGCAGCAGGTAAGATACAATTTTTGTATTATTTTCCTTCGTGCCAAAGCTTACTAAATGACATTTAATAAGTTCACACTATAATTGTGGATTATTTGTTGCTTATTTCTGGTTGGTTTATTTGTGCGATGAATGGGCTACCCTCATTCCTTATTATTCCAGTCATTGTGGAACACTGGGATCTATGAGTCACGAACATATTTAATTTAGAAGCCTGTGGCTTATGAGTCATTCTCATGTGAGTATTAAAGTATTATTGCTTTTAGCTCCCGAAAAGAAATGTTCTGGACTTTTTTTTCACTCTTTGTTATTGTATTTATATTTTCTATCTACTTTATTATATTATATTGGAAAAGCTGCTTTATTCGTGCTCTTGCCCACTTGTCGATATGTGCTTGTTTATGAGAGAGACACAGGTTTTAGCTTGAGGCAGAGAGACCCACCCAGTTCGCAAAAGAACTTGGCAGAACTTGCTCACTGATGAACCAGTCAGTTTGGCTTTAGACCACAGCTCTGAAGGTCTGGCCCGTCTCTGATGTTATTTTATAGCGTACATAGATTGGAGAAACAATAAAGTTAAAGTTAATTTTGTGTTTTACACAGAAAATAAAAGAAAATAGATAGATAATGTAATGTAGTCGCACTTATATAACATTGGTGCCTGCTTCTTTTCTTGTCTGAGAGGTCTAAAAAAATCTACCTAGCTGCTGGTTATCACACACCCAACAGCAAATAACATTTCCATACATTAGGACTAAGTACACTCCATCATTTGCACTCCATTAGAGCAAACACTAAAACCTTTCAGTGCTAGTCATTAATAGCGATTTCGTTAAAGATAGAGACATGTCCCCATCAATTAGAAAAATCAGCACCACAATATTCCAGCAAATACTGGCTTGATAGATTAGAGAAGAAAAGCCGAAGAAAATGTAATTTGTATTCAAACAAATCAAGGAGCAAGGTGTAGTGAGGATTTTAAGAGAGAAAAACGTTCCAAATATTCCCATGAAACCAAATGACCCCTTAAAATACCAAGCGATGCATTATTTTCCTGACAGATAAAAATAAAACATGATAAAAAAAATGTACAGCTCATTTAGTCAAACTGAAGGATTATTCGTAGCGCATCCTTATAGGAAAATGGGTTCAAACTAACTTCCAATATAACGATATAGCGAGTGTTTACCAGAGGGCGCTGTTGTTTCAACTATCGGATAAAAATACAATCAAGTTACTCTTTAGAAAAAAAAAAGAGTATTTACACTTCAAGATAGTTTAGCGTGCATTATAATTATAATGTTTGCTTTATTTCAGTAACTATAATTAAAAATTAAATTAAATAATGGCGCACTGTTTGCTCACTTCTCCAATTTACAGCCTTTTAAAAATAATATTATAGTTTTATATTCTAAACAATAACATAAAGTCACTATGGAAGTGGTTGGATTGCTTTTCCAATACAGTCATGTGTTTTATTTCATAGTTCCTGCATATTCTATCATAAAGAACTATTAAACTATAGAACATTTGTTCATATTTGGAATGTTATCTTCAATATATATTGTATATTTAGTGAACCAGATTCCTTCCTTTGTCTGATGCTTCTGATAAAGTTCAGCTTCCGAAATGCAAGCAGCAACTTCAGGCCTCAGCCTGGGGCCACACGATTACAACCAACCTGCATTCTTGTCTTATCTGCACACTTTCACATATTTAGGTATTTGTTATCATATTTCATATGAATGTCAGTTGTCCTGGAATGTACAACAATTCCATCATCCAAGCAATCTAGGTCCGTGTAGGCTACGTTTTATTCATTTCATTTTCAATTTGAAACGAAATAAGCAGAAATAAGAAAACGGCTCCTTTATTCGTTTTTTCATTTGTTCAGAAAACGAAAAAACGAGATTTTGGCTCGATTTTTCGTTTTTTGGTTCACGGGTAGAAAACGGATAAACGACTTCAAAATTCGAGACGCCCCTTTACGCCGATTGGTCAACCAAATCTGGACCGGTGACGCCATCCATTGTGGTCCGTGTACTTTTTCGTTCATTCATTATTCAATTTCGGAATGAAAGATGAAATTTAAAAAAGGGTGCAGCTTGGTTTTTTGTTTAAAAGAAAAAAAGCAGAAATGGCTGTATTTTGTTTTCCAAATGAATTTTTGTCATCAAATAATAGTAATAGAAAATTGGACGCATTTCCGATCGTTTTTTAATTTGTAATATTTATTTGTACATTTATTGTATTTCATTTGACTGATCATATCTTTACCCGGAAGTAAATTACACCGTCGAGCGGGTATCAATTATTATTGTCTAGTATCACTAAAAATGCTACTAAGATCCATTACTATCACACGAGCCAATGGCAATTAAATGCACGGATGCATAGTCAGATAATGAATGAAATACAACTGTTCACGAACAGAAGATTGTGACTCATGCTGCATACGCAATGACAATTATGCCTACTGTAAATATAGATATACAACTACGATTAGAGTTGTTTGCATAAAATGCACCGTGAATTTCACACGTTTGCCTAGATGTGATAGGCTACAATTTATCTCCATTAATACTATTTTCTCAATTCTGCGCATATATTTTCATTTACCTTACATCAATTGCTCGATCAATATTATCATCACATATTTTACATTTGTAACTGTAGGTACCACAAACAATTTAATATAGCTAAGTTTGTGTATTTTTACAGGTAGTAAAATACTGTGTGTGCTGCTTATAAACACCAGAGAGATAATGATTCATGAAAAAGATGGTCTTTCTTTACTCATCTCACTTGCACAAAATAAATGCAGTAATAGAAAGTACAGAAACGCACAAAATACACTGAAATACACTGGGAATTATATGCATTTAAAAATTTTGTTGAAATCATCCCCCCGGATCTTCTGCATCCACTCAGCCTGTACGCATGCAGCGTCAACGGGGAATGCGAAGAAACGGTACAAAAATGCACACAACGATGAAGTGCTGAGTCTCCTCTCTTGAATCCTAAAAACACTCAATGTGAAAAAATATCTCTGTGACGACAAAATCATGGATCAGATTCATTACATGTTGTTTAAAGGGCCAAACGGGTCAGCCTCCGAGAAGAGGACATGACCTCCATGAAACTGTGTTTTATTGACAAGTGGTTAGGTTTAGGGGCAGGGGTTGGGTTACGTGCTCGTAAATGTGTCTGTTGTGACTGTTTGCATTGAAAAATCACACCCCAATACATGCAATAATGGCAATATTATTACCCAATAGATCATTTAATCATGACGATAAAATTCACAGTGCCTTTCGCGTCAGCTTATTGACGCCAAGGGTTTCTTATTTAAAGTAGTGAGGACCCTGCACGTCCAAAAATGACGCTGAAGGGGTACCCTGTGCGTCAAAATGCGACGCCAAAGGCCAAACGTCAATATGTGACGACTTGGGAGTGAGACTGTGTTGCGCGAGCGCACATTCAGCTCTGCAGGCCTGGTGCTATGCGTATTTAAATCTCCTCTGATGCGCATTTTCCTGCATTAGCCAAAATCATGACAGTCAACCACATCCAGTCATATGTGAATTAATGTAAATATTCGCTAAAAACACACAATAAAGACAGCAATGATGCAGTCAGGACTGTGGCACCGGCTTGCTTTGAAATGTATTTGGTTATTGCACCTGATGCGTGTGCGCCCGCTGCGTCTCCCGCACCGAAGTCATTTTAAAAAGTACATAATAACGAAAACAATACCTTACAAATAAAAAGGAGCCGATTTTTATGATCAGAACTTCCTTAAACCAGTGAACCTGTAAACCTTTCAGTCCAAGTAAACGAATGCGTTCAAATAGAATTTCATATTGCGGGACCCACGGGTTGAAAAAAAAATTCAACCCGCGCATCAGTATGGGCCAGTAGCCTACTTCAGGTGAAAACATCCGGTGATCTGACAGCGAGAGCGAGAGACAACAGCGACCGAGTTCCATTACCACAGAGATATTTTTTCACATTGACTGTTTTTAGGATTCAAAAGAGGAGACTCAGCACTTCATCGTTGTGTGCATTTTTGTACAGTTTCGTCGCATTCCCCGTTGATGCTGCATGCGTACAGGCTGAGTGGATGCAGAAGATCCGGGGGGATAACTTCAACCCCACCAAATTTTTAAATGCATATAATTCCCAGTGTATTTCAGTGTATTTTGTGCGTTTCTGTACTTTCTATTACTGCATTTATTTTGTGGAAAAAGTGAGATGAGTAAAGACCATCTTTTTCATGAATCATTATCTCTCTGGTGTTTATAAGCAGCACACACAGTATTTTACTACCTGTAAAAATGCACAAACTTAGCTATATTAAATTGTTTGTGGTACCTACAGTTACAAATGTAAAATATGTGATGATAATGATCGAGCAATTGATGTAAGGTAAATGAAAATATATGAGCAGAATTGAGAAAATAGTATTAATGGAGATAAATTGTAGACTATCACAGCTAGGCAAACGTGTGAATGTTCACGGTGCATTTTATGCAAACAACTCTAATTGTAGTTGTATATCTATATTTACAGTAGGCATAATTGTCATTGCGTATGCAGCATGAGTCACAATCTTCTGTTCGTGAACAGTTGTATTTCATTCATTATCTGACTATGCATCCGTGCATTTAATTGCCATTGGCTCGTGTGATAGTAATATGGATCTTAGTAGCATTTTTAGTGATACTAGACAATAATAATTGATACCCGCTCGACGGTGTAATTTACTTCCGGGTAAAGATATGATCAGTCAAATGAAATACAATAAATGTACAAATAAATATTACAAATTAAAAAACGATCGGAAATGCGTCCAATTTTCTATTATTATTATTTGATGACAACAATACATTTGGAAAACAAAATACAGCCATTTCTGCTTTTTTTCTTTTAAACAAAAAACCAAGCTGCACCCTTTTTTAAATTTCATCTTTCATTCCGAAATTGAATAATGAATGAACGAAAAAGTACACGGACCAGGTCGGACCCTTTTCAATTTTGTATTTTTGATCCAAAACGAAATTTTTAAATATGAAAAACACGACAATTTTCATTTTTCGTTTCTGATTCAAAATCAAATAACAAAAAAAAAAAACAATCAGATTTTCATTTTTTGATTTTCATTTATCAATTGAAAATGGAAAGGACGACTGATACGCGGATTGTTTTCACATAGAAGAACCATTTTGGTTCCCCAAAGAAAACATTCATAAACATTTTTATTTTTCTATGTGAGCATTTTAAGCATCTAAACCAGGGGTGCTCAACCCTGTTCCTGGGGATCTACCATCCTGCAGAGTTCAGCTCGAAGCCTGATCAAACACACCTGTCTGGTTCAGGTGTGTTTGATCAGGGTTGTAACAAACTCAGGAACAGGGTTGGGCACCCCTGATCTAAACAATCTTTTTCTACTATAAAGAACTGTTTACCCAGTGCAAAGGTTTCAGATGTTAAAGATTCTTCATTCAAGTGCAAAACCTGGTTAATTTCTGACCTCGCTCTTATGTCACAAAGTCATAGTCAGATACTTTCTCATCACGCTGTTCTCTCGCCTTCTGATTCGGCTGCTCGTGGCGTCTTCAATCTCACAGTAATTAGGATTAAATAAGCGAAAGCTATATGCAAGAGCAAAAGCACATTATATATCTATGCCACGAACGTGGCCTGTGTATAAATATCTCTCCACCCCACATGAAAGCCATATGAAGGGGTGACTCGATAATCACATCACGGCTATCTTTCAGACGTGAATGTACGAGATGACCCCGGTCGCCTTTGCATGGGTGCGTGTTATGAATGCAGTCTGGTTTCCCCTCCTCCTTTCACTGTTAGTGGCCAAGAGAATGAGAGGCACACCGATACTCCTTAAGGAGCTTTGCTCTTGGGAGGAAACCTAATCTTCTTTTTTAACGCCATCCCAAAGCTCCTCGCAGACTCTGAAAAGAAGGGGGCGGAGTCCCGTGCTGAGTATCTCTGTCCCCACGAGACAGCGTCGCCCCAGTGGTCACACTCGGGGGAATTAAGCGCTCTATATGAGGGGTTAATCCTTCCGTCCCACCGCTGCAGCGCCTCCTACAGGCTGGGTATTTATTCAACTTTCTCATTGGTTTTATAAACAGCTACCTCAAGAGAACCAGGCAGTATGCTGGAACAGTACATACTTTTTTTTTTAAGATTTTCCAAAATGCAACACACAACAAACAAACAACATTGTACCAGACCTCACATGTACTCACAAAGAAAGAAAGAAAAATAAATAAATAAATGAAAATAAATACAGAAGGAGAAAAAAAAGTACAATACCTACATACATAAATGATAGTGCTTACAATAATAAATGCAAGTTCGATAACTAGAACTAAGAGATGCAATAGAGTCAATCACTAGGAAACACATAGGGAACATTAGACATTGGTTTATCAGCTAGTTTGTAGTACCCAAGTATCCTAGAAATGATCCCCAAACAGCGGAAAACTTTTCAGTGGAGTTAGTTCTCAAAAATCTGAGTCTCTCCATTTGTATCAGTACATACTTTTGAGTAAGTATAGGCAGTATGTAAGACATAAAGTGCAACTGTTTCACTAACTTACACACTGCCAAAAATGCTGTTCTTACTTAGATTTTTTTTGCCTTGTTTCCAGCCAAAATATCTAAAAATTCTTAAATCAAGAAGGATTTTCTGGATGAGTAAAATTATTTTCTTGTTTTCAGAAAAAACAAGTCAAAATTAAGTTTTAAGAGTTAAGAGTTTTTGCTTAGAACAAACTAAATAATCTTCCAATGGGGTAAAGAAATAATCTTGTTTTCGGTTTGAAATAAGATCTTTTTCCTTACCTCATTGGCAGATTATTTTGCTTGTTCTAAGCAAAAACCCACTTAATTTTGACTTGTTTTTTTTTTTTTAAACAAGAGATAATTTTTTACTAGTCAAATCCTTCTTGATTTAAGAATTTTTAGACATTTTGGCTGGAAGCAAGACAAAAAATCTAAGTAAGAAAAGCATTTTTTTTTTTTGCAGTGCATACAAATTAGCCACATGCTGTTTCTGTTTGCTTAAGTTAAAATTATTACCATAAACATTTTTTTTTTTTTTTTTTTTTTTTTTTTTTTTACAATTGCACAGTTGCAGCTGTAATTGTAATTGCAAATTGCAACTTGACTGTTCACAAATTATTTTACCAGTTGCAAAATTATATACAATATTGAAACAGGAAAAAAAAAACAATCAATCAATCAATAAATAAAAAATGTCATTTTAAGAATACTCAAATAAGCTAAATTTAAAAAAGACTGTTTTTGAACAGTAAGATTTTTAATATTTTTAAAGAAAGTCTCTTCTGCTCACCAAGCTTGCATTTATTTAATTTAAAGTATAGTATAAAACAGCAAAATTTTGAAATATTTTTACTATTTAAAAAAACTGTTTTCTATTTGAATATATTTTAAAACGTAATTTATTCCTGTAATTTGAAAGCTGCATTTTTAGCATCATTACTCCAGTCACATGATCCTTCAGAAATCATTCTAATATTCAGATTTTGTGCCCAAAAACTTGCCCAAAAACATCTGAGTAGAGTTTTTTGATTAATAGAAAGTTCAAAAGAACAGCATTTATAGTAATCTTTTGTAACATTAAAAATGCTTTTATGATCACTTTCGATCCATTTAAAGCACCCTTGCTAAATAAAATTGGTCATTTTTATAAATAATAAAGTCATTTTAAACAGTAAAAATATTTCACAATATTACTGCTTTTTGTTTATTTTGGTTCAAATAAATGCAGGCTTGGTGAGCAGATGAGACTTTTTTTTTTTTAAATCATTAAAAATCTTAAAAAACTTTTGACTGGTGTATACATGACTGTTTAAAAGTTTGGTAAGATTAAAAAGAAGCCTTTTATGCTCACCAAGGCTGCATTTATTTAGTTAAAAATTCTGTAAAAACTTTAAAATTCTGAAATATTAATTTGAAATAACTATTTTCTTTTGATATATATTTTAAAATGTAATTTATTCCTGTGTTCAAACTTGAATTTTCAGTCGTCAGTGTCACATGATCCTTCAGAAATCATTCTAATATGCTGATTTGCTGCTTTAGAAACATTTCTGATTATTGTTGATACTAAACATCTTTTTTACAATTACAGTTGTAAGGCAACTTGACCGTTCACAACTCATTTTACCAGTTGCGTACTGATATACAATATTGAAACAGGAAAAAAAAAATACAATCCATCAAGAAATAAAAAATGTTGACGTCAAACTTAAAGATTTTGCATAATAAATGACACATTTTAAGAATGCTTAAAGAAGCTAAATTTAAAAAAATGCTTTTTATTAAATATACTACCATACAAAATTTAATGTTTTTCTCTTTATATATTTTAAAATGTAATTTATTCCTGTGATCAAACCTGAATTTTCAGCATCATGAAAGTGTCACACGATCCTTCAGAAATCATTCTAATATGCTGATTTGCTGCTTTAGAAACATTTCTGATTGATGATACTTTGATCCTAATCTTGCACACTATGTAAAATGGAAAGTACGTGAATCAGAATCAGTTAAAGTATGTGAATTAGGATACATCAATAGCAGAGTTTCTAATTTGGTTGAAGCACTTTTAAGTGTGCAGGACTGTAATTTCTACAAAAAAAAAAAAAAAAAAAAAGACATCAGTAATAATAGAAAGACAGAAAAACAGCCTAAAAATGTGTGTTGACAACACAAGTGTGTTTAAGACACGTGTAGACTGTGCTTAAAGATACAGAGACAGTCCACAGCTCTCTCGCTCTCTACAAGAGGTCACGGTAAATATTAACTCTAACAGAGCGGTGTGAGAATCTCAGGCGGTTTTATGGGAAGAAGGTGTGAGAGATTACAGATCCAGAGATTCCTGTGAGGACAGACAAGTGACATAACTTTTCATCTCTCAAACTCCTGGACTGACTTTCTGACCTCCTCTTTAAGATTCCTCCCAGTATTCACAAAGCAAACACACAGTATTCAGAAATCACAGACTCTAGTGTACTTTACCCTTTACAGCTGTTTAAGTAACTTTAGGTGTGTTAGTTCTTCTGTTAAACACAATGTGGTCCATCTGAACATATGGCTCAATGCTTTTGACCCGACATTTCTCAAATGAAGATTAAAGTGACCATCCTTCTAGCACGTCTGTGTGAAAGAGAGCGAGAAAGCGTGTTTGGATGATGCCAGAGCAGGTCAAAGTGAAGGCAAACTGCAGGTATTTTTACTAAAGGTGTGACATTCTGACAGGTCCCTGATAATACAGTCCTCACACTAGCTTAAGACAGACAGGAAGTATATAAGGAATTTAAAACCAAAAGAATTAACCGAGAGCAAAAGCTTTGACAGCTCAACCACAGCACTCTGGAGAAAACTCTATTTCCAGCACAGTGTTTTATGCACTAAATATATTTTATCAAGTGCTAAAGTTTCAGAAAGCACATGAAAATTCTGAAATATTATTACTATTTAAAATAAATGTTTTCTATGTTAATACATGCTAAAAATGTAATTTATTTCTGTGTTCAAAGCTGAATTTTCAGCATCATTACTCCAGTCTTCAGTGTCACATGATCTTTCAGAAATCATTCTTATAAGCTGATTTGCTGCTCAAGAAACATTTATAATTAATCTTAATTTAAATCTGTATATCTGTATATAATCTATCTGTATATTATTTTATAGACCTGAGATAACAGCTGTATTTTTATTAATTTAACAAAGATTAATAAATACTGTAACAAATGCTCACTGTTAATTAATTTATGGTAATGCGTTAACTAAGGTTGACTACCTTATTGTAAAGTGTTACCAAGAATCATTAAATAATCTTTTTTTTTTTTTTTTTAACAATGATTGATTACTTTTATGCTCATTGCTATATTTATTTGAAATTTACGTTTTCATTGTTGTTTATATTTATTTGTGACCCTGGACCACAATATTTGGCTGAAATACAACTATTTGAAAATCTGAAATCTAAGGGTGCAAAAAAATCTAAATATTAAGAAAATCACCTTTAAAGTTGTCCAAATGAAATCCTTAGCCATGCTTATCACTAATCAAAAATTTAATTTTTATATATTTGTGACCCTGGACCACAAAACCAGCCTTAAGTCGCTGGGGTATATTTGTAGCAATAGCCAAAAATACATTGTATGGGTCAAAATTATTGATTTTTCTTTTGTGCCAAAAATCATCAGGAAATTAAGCAAAGATCATGTTTCATGAAGATTTTTTGTAAAATTCCTACTGTAAATATGTCAAAATGTAATTTTTGATTAGTAATATGCATTGTTAAGAACTTAATTTGGAGAACTTTAAAGGTGATTTTCTCAGTATTTTGATTTTTTTGCACCCTCAGATTCCAGATTTTCAAATAGATGTATTTTGGCCAAATATTGTCCTATCCTAACAAACCATACATCAATAGAAAGCTTATTTATTGAGCTTATTTATCTCAAAGTTTAACCTTATGACTGGTTTTGTGGTCCAGGGTCACATTTATGGTAGATAATTTACAAAATGTCTTAATGGAGCATGATCTTTACTTAATATCCTAATGATTTTTTATATTTAAATATGAAAATGTATAATTTTGACCCACACAATGTATTGTTGGCTATTGCTACAAATACACCCGTGCTACTTAAGACTGGTTTTGTGGTTCATGGACACATTTTTATCACATTTTTAGGTATATTTCCAAAGTAAAAAAACTTTACCATTACTTTTTGTTAAATCTGATCATTTCCTCCCCAGTTTATTTTCCTGTGAATTATTGATGACATTGTTTTCATGCTCATTACTATATATGAATATTATTTATTTGTAAATAATTACATTTATTTGCAATTTACTTTCTCATTGTATTACATATGTATGTATGACCCTGGACCACAATATTTGGCTGAAATACAACTATTTGAAAATCTGGAATCTGTGCAAAAAATCTAAATATTGAGAAAATCATCTTTAAAGTTGTCATTTCTTAGCAATGCATATTACTAATCAAATATTAAGTTTTGATATATTTACAGTAGAAAATTTACTAAATCTTCATGGAACATGATCTTTACTTATCCTAATGGAAAATCCATAATTTTGACCCATTCAATGTATTTTTGCCCATTGCTACAAATATACCCATGCTACTTAAGACTGGTTTTGTGGTTCAGGGTCACATTTTATCCCATTCTTAGGTATGTTTCCAAAAATAAACCAACTTTACGATTACCTTTTTTTAAATCTGATAATTTCCACCTCAGTGTACTTTCCTCTTCCAGGTTTCAGGTTTGGTCTTGTCCTGAATGCGTTTCCTCTTCATCTCCAGTGCCACCCTCTGAGACAACAGCAAAATAGGACAAATGAATGATTATCTTTACAATAAAAGAGTTAAACAGTCTGTTAAATTAATTAGGAATTTCACAGCTGTGAATTTAATGGCGAGTCAGAGTGCTAAGTTCATCAAGTGATCTCTAATAGCTCTCAATCTGTTCAGTGTATACATCAGAAGGGCTGGGGTGGGGCGAGTTCCTCATATACATTATATCTTGAGACGTCTTAGACACACTTGTCACGAAACCAAAAGTAAAATACACACTGTACAGTGAGGGGCCTGGGATTCTATTTTGGGAGAATAATAGTATTTTTCCCCCCCGCCTGAGCCTTTCATGTCATTTAGAGAGGTGTTTAATAAGGATGGGCACTAAGAGGATTATGATCCCATTTGGCCATGGCCCCGTTGAGATGGGGGGTTGTGGGGGGCATCCTTCTCACTGTCAAAACTCATTTCCCTCATAAATGATCAGCAAGATGACAATCCCATATTCTGTGCTCCAGCCTCCTCTCTTCACTTGGTTAATGAAAACAGAGAGAGAGGTGTTTTGATCAAATATGTCTTGATATTTGCATTGCAAAACATATACAAATATGATCTTAATTATCATTAATGGAGAAGTTCACTTTCAGAACAAAAATTTACAGATATTTACTCACCCACTTATATAGTGGACTTCAATGGTGCCCCCGAGTTTGAACTTCCAAAATACAGTTTAAATGCAGCTTCAAAGGGCTCTAAATGATCCCAGCTGAGGAAGAAGGGTCTTATCTAGCAAATAATCAGTTATTTTCTAAACAAAAATGACAATGTATGTACTTTTTAACCTCAAATGCTCGTCTTGTTTAGCTCTGTTTCAACTCTGTGTGTTCTGGTTCTCAACAGTTAGGGTATGTCTAAAAACTCCCATCTCATTTTCTTCTCCAACTTCAAATTCATCCTACATCGCCTTTTTTGTAAAGAGCGTATGATCTCCTTTGCATGCTCACTTTGTAAACTGAAAATGAGATGGGAATTTTTCAACATACCCTAACTCTTGAACTGGAATACACAGAGTTCACACAAAGCTAGACAAGATGAGCATTTGAGGTTAAAAGTATATAAATTGTAAATTAAAAAAATATATATAAATAATTGTTTCGCTAGATAAGACCCTTCTTCCTCAGCTGGGATCATTTAGAGCCCTTTGAAGCTGAATTTAAACTGTATTTTGGAAGTTCAAACTCGGGGGCACCATAGAAGTCAACTATATGGAGAGAAATCCTGAAATGTTTTCCTGAAAAAAAAAAAACTATTTCTTTACGACTAGAGAAAGAAAGACATGAACATCTTGGATGACAAGGGAGTAAGTTATCGGTAAATTTTTGTTCTGAAAGTGAACTTCTCCTTTAGAGACAGGCCTGTTTCACTCATAATAACAGGTTGCAGTATTTACATTGCAGCAGCTCAACGTAATTTTAATTGCAAATAGAATTTTGCTACTGGGGATATTTTTTTGCCAAATAAAATGTGTTGGACTATTGAGAAAATACAGAGAAAATGTTCTGTAAACATATTTATTAACACAATCATTTACACTATGAATTATGATAAAACAGAGAAGCAAACTGCTCATCTGCATTTATGCTTACATTTAATCATTTAGCAGATGTTTTTTTCTTGAGAATGACAAATTAAAGACTTTCAACTATTTTTCAATGTACCATAACATTTAACACAATAACAATTTCCTTATAGAAATGCCACATTGCATCACTTGCTTACCAATGGATGCTCTGCAGTGAATGGGTGCCGTCAGAATGAGAGTCCAAACAAACATCACAATAATCCACAAGTAACCCACACCACTCCAGTACATTAATTAATATTTTGTGAAGTGAAAAGCTATGTGTTTCTAAGAAACAATCCATCATTAAAATGTTTTTAACTAAAATATAAGTCTATAATCTATTATAATACTTCATCCAGTGAAAAAGTCATCTGGTCTGAATCAGGAGAGAAATCTGCACATGAGCATGCACCGTTTACAAGCTAAAACAGTTCAAAACAGCTTCAAACAAATATGTGATAGGATTTTGATGTGAGAGACAACATGAGATAAACCTTTTCATTGGAGGAAGCGTTATTATGGATTATGGACTCAAATTCTGTCCGGGAGAGATACATTCTATAGAGGAGTCCAGTTTAAAGTAAAAAAAAAAAAAAAAAAGATTTTGGCTTTACAGAATACAGTGAATGGGTACCATCAAAATGAGAGTCCAAACAGCTGATAAAAACATCACAATAATCTGCAAGTAATTCACACCACTCCAGTACATTTGTGAAGTGAAAAGCTGCATGTTTGTAAGAAACAAATCCATATTAAGATGTTTATAACCATTGCTTCCAACTAAAATGTAAGTCCTTAATTCATAATATTGCTTTCTAGTCATCTTTTCTTAATCAGGTGAGAAATATGCAGATCAAGCACTGTTTACAAGTGAAAACAGTCCAAAACAGGATGTGAGAGGACAACAAAAGATGAACTTTTTCACTGGATTATTATTTTGGCAAAAAAAACAACAGTTTAGGAAAGTTAAAATGTGTCAATAATGCATTTGTTTCTTATAAACTCACAGCATTTGACTTTTCAAGATGTTAATTGATGGACTGGAGTGGTGTGGATTACTTGTGGATTATTGTGATGTTTTTGTCAGATGTTTTGGACTTTCATTCTGACGGCACCCATTATGGAATCCTACATTTCTCTAAATCTGATGAAGAAACAAACCCATCTACATCTGGGATGGCCTGAGGTTGAGTAAATGCTGAACTATTCCTTTCAGTATTCTCTGGCCTAAGATGTTTCACTATTTATTCATCAGTTTAATTAGCTTTGCTTTGCTTTGTTTGACCAGTTTTGAAATCATGGGTGATGCAGAATCTGGATTATACCGTAATTCTACCGAAACAAGCAGGAGTGTATTATCACCGTCTGCCCTATGCCAGTGCCCTCATGATATCTTCGCCTCTTGCTTTCTTAAGAAAAGACTGCGAGCTACATTTCCCACAGCATGGGAGTCAAGCTCTTGGCTGGCGTCCCTATTCCAGCCCTCCCTCCCTCTCTTTCTCTTCTCTTTTCTGCATGCTTTGGCTATTAAATGCATCTTCAATTCAGCAACTTTGAAGTGGCACTCCAGGAAATGCACTCAATCAATTATAAATGAAATAATCTCCTTATAATATTAGAGATTTTAAAAGTGTAAGAAATACCGCCAGATTAAGGAACCCAAATCAGTTTTAATAGTATCTAAAGTGACAGCAGGAGAATCATGGGAAGGAATGGGGAGAAAGTTAAAATGATTATGTAGATCTGTGTCACGGGCGAATGTTTCTGCAAATCCCTGCAGGATCTCACAGCACAGTGGAAACAGATTATTCCTGGCCTTATTTAAAAAGCTGTGGCTTTTTTTTTTCCAGATGGGAAACATTTATATAAATTTACACATAAATTTACTGCTCTTGCTATACTTTCTGTCTCTCAGTTTGATCCAGTGCTGCATCAGTGCTATTGCAAACAATTGACTACTGCACATGTAAATGCAAAAATTATTTATTTTATTTAAGGTAAAGAACTGTCACATAAACTATTTGCAATTTCAGTCTGAAATGTCAACAATTACTGATGAAAAATCAACATCTGTGATTTGATTTTTGATTTACATGCAAACACTGAATTTATTTGTGCTTATGATTCACTTTTGCATCTTTAAGTCCATGTCTGTTAGCTTTAAATTCATTTATATTTGTATTAGGAATCGATATTATTAGTGTATAATATATTTATTAGTACAATATTAATATATTATATTAGTATTTTTTTATATATAAATATTTTGGTCTGTTTTCTGGGTTAATTTACTAATCAATTTACTATAATAAATAATATTATTAAGTATTAAAATTAATACATTTAATATATATAAAAATAATTAAATAATTCTTATATTCTCATCAAGGCTGCATTTACTAAATCAAAAATACAGATGAAAAATTAATACTGTGAAATATTATTACAGTTTAAAATAATGGTATTCTCGTGATGCAAAGCTGAATATTTTTTTAAACCTTCAGGATTCTTGATGAATCAAAGGTTAAAAAGAACAGTAATTATTCGAAATATAAATCTTTTCTAACAATATAAGCCTTTGCTAGCACTTTGTATCAATGTAACACATCCTTAGTGAATAAAAGTATTAATTCTTTTCAAAAAAGAAAGAATATAACTTTACTGACCCCAAACTTTTAGATTTCTATTTTAAATTAGTTACAGTGTGTTTTGTGAATTTAATTTTTAAAATTAGATTTTTAAAAATTACAATATAAATTTTCTTGCATAATCAGTTCAAATAATCAGCAAAATTACGTTAAAAATCGTTTTAGATGATTAGTTTTCATGTCACACCAGGACTGTCACTCGTTAAAAGGCTCAGATATAGTTAACTGAGTTCTCTAAGAGCTCCTAGAAAAGTAGTCTTCCTTGTAAATAATGACCGCTATTATTCAGCGTGGTGAACTTTCATGCTGTGCTCGTCCCGATCAACAGCTTCCATCAAAAACGATTTTGAAACTTTTGGATGGACAAAAAATAACAGTGCATGGAAGTATTACATGTGGAAATAATTTGGACTGACCTCAGCTGGGTTTCACTACCACCGTATCGGTCAAAAGCTGGACTGTGTAGCTGCCCAGGGGCTGCAAATCAATTGATCATTAGGGGAAGATAAGTAGACAAACACATCCATCACTGCTCTGTTCACTAGCACCCTGCTGCTACAGTGAGCAACAGGGATTATCTGTGTTTAGGCAAGCGTCTGAGTGTGTGTGTGCGTGTGTGTGTGTGTGTGTGTGTGTTCTCCGGAGGTCTCCGTCTAACAGGTTGCTCTCACTCGTTACATGGTTAGTTGAGCTCATTGAGGGCTCTTTCAGCTAAGTGAGAGACAGGCTGGAGGGTTCATTCGGTGTTTGCATCTGTGAAGGAGTTAGACACACTCGGCCAGCGGCTTGACAGCCTTGACTCCACTGAAGCAGCTAGAATCCCTGTGGCTGCACACACAGTTTATCAAAGACTATGAAACTTCAACTTATTATTTATCAAATTTTTCTATAAAAGAATGATTTTCCACAAGCTGATATGATTCTTTAGGGTCTTAATGAGAAGTCTATAACATACTTTGTTTAAAATTTCTCAATGGTAGTGTAAAAAACACTCTTTTTATGTCAAAATCAGATCGTTTTAGAGTGAGCTATTCTGTTGCATGTTCCTTTAAATGCTAATGAGCTCTGCTTGCCCCGTAAAAAAAAAGCCGTAATGTTTACTTTAGCCACATTTAGCTGCATTTAGCTGTGGAACTTGCTAGCTAGCCCATTATTAAGAAAGGCCATTTGCAAAGATGCATAAAAAAACTCTTATACTCACTTCTGCTGTGGGTGAAGCTGCATCATGAATAATTTGCACAAACATAGATACATATGTAGATCGCAATCGCAATCATTTCAAAAACGAAAGTAATGTTAATCCTCTGCATCTTCAGCTGCTCAGATGTCCTGAGTAAATGACGACTGCTATGTTCATTATTACATCCAACAACAGAACACCTCAATCGCTCAATCGGAGATTATTTTTGTCTTCCCCTGCACCTGAGTCGACACAATGACGATCGGAGTCGGACTGTTTCAGCTCGGTGAGGGCGGGTCTAAGGTAAGGCGCTCATGTCAATCAACTATCGTGGGAGTGGCCTCTGTCTGTGACAAGAAGCTGAGAATGACCTCATTTTAAAAAGGGGATATCACTTTTAAAGATTAAAAAAATACCACTGGGTGGATCTTTATCATTGTAGGGTGGTTGTGTACACAAACTGCCAACACACGTTAATTTTCAAACAGCATTTAAAGTCCCCCTGAAATCAAAATTAAAGTTTTTTGGCTTTTAGTATGAATATATTAGCCTTAAGATTATCTATAGTCTAGTGTGCTTCAAAACAAAGACAAAATTCGCGTTTACAAGATATGGGCATTCAAAACTTACAGTCTCGTCACTTCCGCCAATATGAATCAAGGATTTGGATGATATCACCGTGCACTTCAGTTTCTCATCAAACGTTCTGTCCAATCAAATGCTCTCTAGAGTCCGTAGTGTCCCGCCCCCTACACAGAGACGCGGAGCAGATCATAAGCGCTCATATGTGCGGTCAGCATGTATTAAACTACACAGCCTCAGCATGATAATGATCACTATTTAGTTTTAGCAAGTTTCATATTGAATCTGTGGGGTAATTTATTAGTCTGTGGCGGTCATAAGCTTACAAATGCGGCTTTACCGAGCTCAACGGCTCTGGCCCGAGCAGATATAAATGGATCGCTATTGGCTATTCAAAATTAGTGGGCGGGGCTGGGCGATATGTTTTTGTTTCAGTTAAAAGTACGTCACCACATAGAATAACGCTGCGTGTTTCAAGGCACTTCAGTGGACCTTTAAAAGTGAGTTTTGCATCCGATGACCCCTTTAAGAGCATTTTGGTAATAAAAAGGCATAAACTGCCTTAAAATAGAGTTTTTCTTACTTCAATGTGCTTTGTTTGCCTAATGTCAGATTGTCAGACAACCACAAACGAGCACTGACGAAGAGGGCATGACCTCTGAATTTCAGTTTTAAAAAACAAAATAGACATTATATTCATGGATTCTTGAATGCAGGTGAGGTCAAATGTTTACATACACCTTGCAGAATCTTCAAAATGTTAATTATTTTCCTAAATAAGAGGGATCATACGAAATGCATGTTATGTTTAATTTAGTACTGACCTGAATAAGATATTTCACAAAAAATGTTTACATATAGTCCACAAGAGAAAATAATAGCTGAATTTATAAAAATGACCCTGTTCAAAAGTTTACATACACTCGATTCTAAATACTGTATTGTTACCTGAATGATCCACAGCTGTGTTTTTTTTTTTGTTTGTTTTAGTGATAGTTGTTCATGAGTCCCTTGTTTGTCCTGAAAAGTTAAACTGCTTGCTGTTCTTCATGAAAATCCTATAGGTCTCACAAATTCTTTGGTTTTCCAACATCTTTTGTGTATTTGAACCCTTTCCAACAATGACTGTATGATTTTGAGATCCATCTTTTCACACTGAGGACAACTGAGGGACTCATATGCAACTATTACAGAAGGTTTAAATGCTCACTGATGCTCCAGAAGGAAAACAATCCATTAAGAGGGGGTGAAAACTTTTGAATTTAAAGATTAGGGTAAATTTAACTTATCGTGTTCTCTAAGAAACATGTAATTATCTTCTGTAGCTTCTTAAAGGTAGTACTTAAAGGGAAAAAAAAAAATCATATTTAGGCACAATAAGAAAAATCTACACGTCTTAATTTTGTTCAAAAGTTTACACCCCTGGCTCTTAATGCATTGTTTTTTCCTTCTGGAACATTAGTAAATGTTTTGTGTATTGTATTGAGAAATGTTCAGTGTTCTTAAAATTAGTTATTTAGGTCCAGATTGACTAAACAGGGCAAATTAGCATGAGAGCGCAGTCCTATACTGTGTGAATTGTGTGTAAGTTCTATGGTTGATCTACTGACAATGACCAAATTAAATGGGTTAACACATGCTTTTTGTGGGGTGTTAAATAATGGTAGAAATACCAGTAAAGCAGAGGTTAAAGGATTAGTTCACTTTCAGAATAAAAGCTTCCTGATAATTTACTCACCGCCACGTCATCAATGTTAATGTCTTTCTTTCTTCAGTCAAAAAGAAATTAAGGAATTTGAGGAAAACATTCCAGGATTGTTCTCCATATATCGACTTCAATCATGGCTAACAGGTTGAAGATCCAAATTGCAGTTTCAATGCAGCTTTAAATGGCTCTAAATGATTCCAGCTGTGGAATAAGGGTCTTATTTAGCAAAACAACTGGTAATTTTTGAAAAAATAAAAAATGTATATATTTTGCAACCACAAATCACATAGGAAGGGTTACTTATGACATACGTGAAAGTACTGACCCAGTGTTTACAAAGTGAACATGCAAAGAAAGTCAAAAGCCCTATACAAAAACAAACAAACAACAACAACAACAACAACAAAAAATATATAAAACAACAATTTTGGACAAATTTTGAAAAGTTAAAGGAGAAAATAAAAAATTTTCTCCCTACCCAACCTTTTTTGAACCAGAATACACAGGCGCGAATAACCGCGGGTGACTTGTCCAACATGATTACACAATTTGTGATTTTGTTTAAATTTTCTTTTTTTTTTTAGAAAAAGACCCTTATTCCTCAGCTGGGATTGCGTAGCCCTTTGAAGCTGCATTGAAACTGCATTTTGGACCTGTTGGCTCCCATTAAAGTCCACTATATGTAGAAAAATCCTGGAATATTTTTCTCAAAAACCTTTCTTTTCAACTTAAGAAATAAAGACATGAACATCTTGGATAATATGGGGGTGAGTAAATTATCAGGAATTCTGGAAAGAAATTCTTAATTAAGTGAAAGTACCATAAAAATAGTCCAAATCACAATTTATTTTGAGCCAAAATCACATCTTTTAAAGTCATATGATAACTTTTTTAAGGAAAAAGTCATTATTTAATGATATTCCTCCTCTCTGCCATAACACAAATCTCACTGCATGTAGCTACTTCTGGTGCAAAATCAACTGCAACCTTCATTTTCTGGTATTATTTAACACAAACATAAAAGGATTTGTTAACACACACTAATTAAATATCCATTTGTGTCTCACCAACAGCTATCAATTAACTAAAATTGATAAGTCATGTCAGTTTATAACAACCTAAGTAAAAATTGTAATTTATATACAGTAAATTCCTTTACCTTTTGCATATTAAAATCATCATTGTTCCTATTGATATGATATTTCCCATCTGCTGGATTGGAAGTGCTATTAAAGCGTAAAACACTTAAGTAATTGTTTACCAGTCCCATCAAGTGCTTCACTTGTGGATTAGCTCCTGACTATCTAATGCATGGAAAGGTTTTCTACTCATCAGCCTGGCCTGTCTTAAGATACTTATTAGCAAATAGAAAACAAAAAGGTCAGTGGAAGCAGTTTGCCCGAGGCTTTGGTGTGTATGCGACTGTGTTTAGACTCCAGAGAGTCATTGCGTGGCTTGAGTCCGACTCCATCAGCTCATTCTTTACCTCAATATCCTTCTGAAGGAAAGAATCAGGAGCACAACGGCTCTCTTGTGGAACGTTTAGTGCGAGGGAGAAAATGGAAGCCTTCATCGCTAGATTCATAAAGTGGCCACTGAGGGTGAGATTTAGGAGGAAATCGTATTTAAGATTTATACCGGTTGCAGAAATCAGTCACTGGAATACAACAGGTGCAGAACTCATGGCCCAAACCAGACTTACTATTAGCACTCAAATGGAGTAGATCACAGAGCGGATTTTTTAGCACTGGGTTTTTGCTTCAAGGGGCAATGCAACAACCTCTAGCCTCTATGGAATGCCAGTTCTTATACATTTACATCTACCAAATTTGATTAGCTTCTACCAAGTGACATATGAATTTGCACCAAAATCCTGGACAGTTTTAAAAGTTTTTTTAAGTCTTATGCAAGATTACATGAATGTTTGCATTTTATAACTTGCATTATTGCTCAAAAACAGCTTGCAACCTATTTTTTTGTTAAGGAAAATAGATTTGATGCATATAAAAACTTTAAAAAACTAATCATTTTGGGCTTGCAATACAGATTAGGTCTGTATAAGTAAAAGCTGTCTTTTACTAGATACTTTGAAAACATATTTCTTAAAATCAAATCCTATGAAAGTTTCAATGCTTTGTCATTTAACTAGTCAAATATCTAATGTGTAGAGCGTTCTCAATGACTTGGTACTTTGTGTCACTATAGTGGTGCTGAAAGCCTGTCAGAAATGCTTAGTTTCTCCAGGAAAATGGTTTGTATGGATCTTTGCTCCGGGTCTTGCCCTGTTTCTGCACAATTTCTCTCCACCCTCTTGTTTTTTTCCCTCCTTTTGTTTAGGTAAAGCTAGGATTAGAGAAGATTTTCCCCCTAAAGTAGTGGTTTGATGGTGCTTTTATCCTCCAGAGTTGCGAAGACGGTGGAGCCCCAGGATTAGACCAACACAAAAGGTGTTGTTGTGTCCGGCCGCAGGCTGGAGGGAAGAAACTCAACTGCCAGTTTCAATATGTCAATGTTCTCAGGATGGGAAGTTGGCCAAACCAATCGAGGAAAGCTCTGGTGTTCAAATACTCACGGGGACGGTAGTTCAGACTTTGGGGTACCAAAGTTACAACTCTTCAAAATCCTTCTTTCAGGAAAGAATCCAAAGTATGTCCCATGTGTTATATCTAGAAAAAATATATATGCAGTTGATTAGTATGACACTTTTAGGCTTTTAGTCTCTTTGAGGTTATCAATAAATGCACTCCTAAAAGTTGTGTACCCAAACTATTTGCTTCTAGGAAATACTCCAACAAAAGAAAACAAAACTCTGTTTGTTAAGCCATTTCTTGGATTTATAATGTAATGATGCCAAATAAAACTAGTTTTTGTCACTAAAAATTTCTCAAAGCCATCATCTTGTCTTTTTCAGGAGATAAAAACATTGCTGGACAAACCTTGTCTCAGCAGGAACATCATGCTGTGTTAACCTTCCCAAAAACATAATTTCAGCCTTCAGCCCTAAGTGCTGACCTTGTGCATTTATGTATGTTAAAGCAGAACAAATTCCAGTGCTGTTAGTGTTTAGTATTATTGAGGAAGGATTGAGTGTTGGCGAGTGTTATTTTGGCCCCTTTTAATCAGATTCAGCAGAAGTGGAAAGAAAATATTTAAACCAAATGTCTTAATAATAACACCTCTAACAGATTGCTTCTGGCAAGTTGTTTTGCTATTCTTGTCATAAGAGTCCCCAGGCACCATTCAGCTTAAAACCATTCATCAAAATTATTAATATCCCCTATATCAGCACATACTACAATACCCTTGACCAGAAATAGAGAGGTTCAACCCTCTACGAATGGCAAAGTAGGGTGTTTACATTGAAAACACAATAAGAGATAATTTTGCAAGCATTCTTTAGTATCTCAGAGGTAGGCTTGATCGAATTCAGACCGTAAAATCTTGGATGCATCCATATCATAAACATGAAATTCAAGTAGGCTGACTAAAGCCCAGCGTATTGCGTTTGGCTCATTGGTTTAAAGTTGGTTTTACACCTCATTGAGTACGCTTGCACATTTTGGCTGATCGGTTGAGCTTTAAAAGAGGATAAAGTTTTGTTCTGAAGATCTGCCATGCGCGAGCATCATCTCCAACAGGAAAGACGTTAAATCATCTAAAGAGGCTTTTTGTGATGAAGCCTGTTCGGAAAAAATACAGAGATTGATGCCACAGAACAACGTCAAAGGAGAATAAATATCTTAACTGAGATGTGGGCCTGAATAGCAAAAGTGGTTAGAAATTGTGGTCAGCGCATCCTCAAGCAGAGAAGTTTTAAAACTCTTCCTACTTCAAACCTTTGTAGACTATTAGGAAATGGAGACCTATTTTAAATTACCTCTTAAAATAACATACAAATGGGTTTGTTGAAGCAAGAGAGTGTTCACACTGAAATCAAATTGGAGTCAAAGTCATTCACTTTTGTGTGCCTATGGCTGACTTCAGCAGCAATGCAATATATGCCACAATTACTAATAAAATTCACAAATGTGTTGCTGGACCACAAAACCAGTCATAAGGGTCTTTTTTTTTTTTTAATTGAGACTCATAAATGATCAGAAAACTCAATAAATAAGCTTTCCACTGATGAAAATCTGGTGCAAAAGAATCTAAATACTGGGAAATTGCCTTTAAAGTTGTCCAAATGAAGTTTTTAGGAATGAATATAATTAATCAAAAATTATGTTTTTGATATATTTATAGAAGAAAATGTACAAAATATGTTCATGTAACATGATCTTTACTTAATATCCTAATAACTTTTGGCATAAAATAAAAATCCATAATTTTGACCCATACAATGTATTTTTGGCTATTGCTACAAATATTGCCTACCTGGTTTTGTGGTCAAGGGTCAAATCATCAAATGATTTGTCTCTTAAAAAAAATACATGATCATACATGATTCCCTTGCACAGTATTTAGAAACAAGAAAGTTCTTCATCTGGTTATAAAATTTCATATTAAACTGATATATATATATATATATATATACAGTAGTCAACATTCGAAGTGGATCAAAAAAGTTCACCAAAACTTGTCCTAAGATAAGAACGGGTATTCTTTTTGGTTTTAGGACAAATTTGATGAAAGGTTTTGATCCACTTCGAATGTTGACTACTGTATATATATATATATATATATATATATATATATATATATATATATATATATATATATATATATATATATATATATATATATATATATAGCTAAGGCGTACTTTACTATTTAAATGCTGAGGCACTGCAATTTTGGCGCCACGAACGATAATGTGATAGTGTTTAAGTTGAAGCTTTTCAAGGAAGTTCGACGATGACCTTAACTTTTTTTTTTTTGTCAGGAAAGCTCACCTAAGTATGCTAAATGGCATGAAGGAAGCATAATTATCACTCGTTTGCTCACCAAGTTGTTATTAAAAATCGACGAGCCTCAGGCGAAAACCTAAATGACCGTTTTTTTTTGTTTTGTTTTTTGGCGGGAATGTTAGACCTTCAGTTTTAGCCAGTAGAATTTCTTTAGTGACAAACAAACTCTTCTTCAGACTTGCTGGACACATGCGCATTAGAGTCTGAGACACAGAGGAATTCCTTCTCGCTTTAATTGCCTTAAAAATGGTCTTTACAAAGAGACACTACCCAGATTTACCTCCTATTTAACTTCTTATATCCACTGGTTCAAAAGTTAATCGGATTTTTTTCCAGACCCTAATGCGCGCAGATGTGCACAAAATGCCAAGAGGAGCAGACGAAAACTTTTACCATTTTAGATTCTTCTTATTATTATGTAAATGGGTATAAGCACTAATTAGGTGATTGTTAGTTTAATAAAAATTCAATAGGCTAGTTTTTTTTTTAAATAAATACAGAAAAATAAACAAAAAAATAATCAAAATATATATGTTCTGTGGTAAAGTTTTTTTTATTGTTAATAAAGGCTTCAATGAATTTGCCAATACTGAAAACATCGCCCTGAATCTCTTTTTCCCAGCCTATAACAAAACATGCAAGCTTTACATTTAAGGACCACTTCTTAATTCCAGTCTAAACGGTTTTTTTCTCTTTGAAAAGAAGAAATCTTAAAAAAAAAAAAAAAAGCCTGAAGAAGAGAAGGGCATTATTGTTTTAATCCTCTTACCATCCGTCATTTTAAGACTGTTTTAAAGGCTGAGATGGCGTCTTGTCTCTGTAAATCCTCCAGGCCAGGAGAGATTCTGCCATCTATTCGAGATCTCATTCTCTCTCCACCTTCTTTGCTTCGGTCCTTCTTAAAAACAGCTTGTCAGAGGTGTAACGCAAATAATACAGTGAATTCGTTTATAACTGTTTTCTCCTCCACATCTCATGTACTTCATAATTATCCAGCCTGAAAATCACTGCAACTGTGTGACAGTTTATAGTTTAACTGGTTGGCTGTTCCTTAATTGTAAATTGTTTTGCAGTTTCTTAATGGGTTAAAAACAACAAATTATATCATATTTATTCATAAGTAAATTCTAAAAGGATCAAATGCAATTAGAGCATTTCTTAAAACATTTAGATACTTTTAGATTATTATTTATGATAACAGCTAATGGTATTGCCCACTTATTTCGTAGCTGATTTAGTCATGTATTTATGGAAAGAGCAGAAAAGCATACCGTTGCACAGGTCAGCACGAACCCGTAAAAACCGATAGAACTAAAGGTGACGGAAAACCTTTGATTGACAGTGAAATTGACCAATGGGGCTATTCTGTGATCTCATCGCGTTCCTCATTGGTCGGTGGGCGGGACATAGTAGCGCTCTGACCCACGGAGCCTGTGATATTTTTTGAGGACTAACATCAAGCATTCTTCAGAACAGAGCAGCTGTAAACAGCCTCGGATACTTTTGACTTCCAACAGGATATAAAACTACTGACTGGGAAAAATCACCTCTGTTCAATTGCGTAAATTAATCTAAATTGCTGTTCGAAGGAAAAAAAAACTTCTCAGAGTAAGTAGGTAAGTAACTACTTTTAAAATTCATACGAGCATGTGAAAGTCTGCTTTCATCAGTTAAAACAGAAAACTAAAAATATAAAACTAATTGCTTTTGGCTGAGATTTTAAATCTAGCCTAAATTGTATTATTTTCAATCTGTTCTTTAGGTCTCATAGACTTGCTGATCATTTCAAAGCCTACACTCTTAAATATAAAGGGGCTTCACGATGCCATAGAAGTACCTTTTAGTCTAAATGGTTCCATAAAGAACCTTTAACATCTGAAGAACCTTTCACTTTTAAAAAAAAAAAAGGTAAGAAAGAGATGGTTCTTTAAAGAACCTTTGACTAAATAGTTCTTTGTGGAACCAAAAATGGTTCTTCCATGGTATCGCTTGAAGAACCTTTTGAAGCACCTTTATTTTTAAGAGTGTAGACTAATAAAAATTAAAACATAATAATAATTTTAAGCTGAGGATGTATTTATAAATATTTATACACTGGATTTTCACATTTGTTTGGCTGGTGTAACCTAATCTAAATTAAATAAAATTCTTACTTTTGAAATAACACCTAATCAGGATATTATATCTAAAAATGTTTATAGTGTAGACAAATGCTTGTCAAATCATTCGTTAATATATATTCAGATTAGTATTAAACTTTGTTTATTATATAAACATAGGCCTATTCAAATAGATATTTATAATGATTTCGCCCTGATTTGCTGAGCAGAAGGCTGTGCAATGTTTTTTAATGACTTAAAATTTATTTATTTTTATTTGAAAAAATAGTAATGTAATGTATCTGTATTTTACGTCTCTTATTATAAACATAATTCAGCTATATCAATCGCCTAAAATTATTTTAATCAAAAATGCTTTGAAAAAAAACAACAACAACTGTGCACCAAGTGTTGTCAAACACAAACTGCCTTGCGTCCCATCATGTCAGATTGGTAATGAAAGCTATTTGCACCAACATCAGACGCGGCCCAACTGGGAGCAGCGTTTATAAATGCATACATACATCTCCAGCGAAACCAGCCCAGAGGCGATGAAGGACATAGAGAGCACCAATTGAGCTTAACACTGGGAGGGCAAAGTAAATGTTTAGCAAAGCACTTTTTGTTCAGGCGAATTAAAGTATTCCCATGCGGCTGGAATATGATTACATTGGGGAATTTAGTGTCAGTGACACAAATGCCACGGCCTCTTTAGTGAGGACTAAATCCTAAACCCTCAGGCTGCTTACACTTATTCTTGCTTCAAAAATTAATAATGACTAATAAAGAGATTATTCGCACTGTAGCCAATTATCACCGATTAACGAGTGATTAAACTGAAGCTTAATAATGGAGAATCCTTAAACATTCTCATTAATAAAAACACATTCTATTTAATAATTTGCTATTATTAATAATAATAACTATAGTCATTTGTTATGGCAGTTCAATTTTTATTATTGTTATTTGACAGATGCATATAGTCAAAAGCATGCTCTCGAATGCAGTTCTTGTTAAAGAGAATGCGCAATAATTAATACAAATGGTTAAATGTCTTAAATATAATTATTCATATATAAATGCCTACGTTTAATTTGATAGACGACCTGTCATAACCCTATCTATCAGAGATTTGCACGGCTGTTTGCAAACTGAACGAAAACATTCATCATCGATTGTGTCGACTGTCATGCGCCATCAGCAGTAAACACAATGTTTTCTCAGTTTGAATAAAAAATAATGTTTTTTACACTAAGATTATCGTTATTTAATTTGATAAAGGTGAACAGTCTGTTCTAAAATATTTATTAGGTATGTCATAAAGTCATATATCATTTGCTTAAAAAGAAAAGAAAACAAAGACTTTAGTATCACGTAGCAGTGAAAATTAATAAACAATTATTCGATAGGCCTACAAATTAAATAAAGTGGTAAAAATACGTAGTCTAAAAATATTTAAATATAAAGCTATTATGCGTTTTACAAGAAACACACCGATGCATGTACACTGAAAAAAAATATTAATTGAATTTACTAAAATTTTTCTAAGGTTCTAAGGTTGAAAGATTGATTATGGTTGAAAGTCAATTTATTTTAGCTGCATTTAAGTAAAAAATGTTGAAAGTTAGTCAACAACATTTGTTTATTTAAATGTAGCTAAAATAATTTGATTGCAACCACAATTAATCATTTTCAGTGTATTGTTTACGACTGATACACAACTTTTTTGTTGTAGGGGTCTTCAATTTTATTGCAATGCGCATTCTGTCAAAGACAGCATATGCATGGGAAATAATTATTCATTTACGCGAATAAATACTGTATGCGTGAAATAAATGTTGTATTGTGTTAATAGTAAAACATGAAATGCATGTAGTGCAGGTGTCATATTTGAACATTAGGTTAGCACAAAAAAAAAATCTGCTAATGGAATAACATTATTCAGTTCTCTTCATCATGAATATATGGGCTAAATATGCTTTATAATATGATCATCACTGAAAATATTTTTAGACGCAACACTGCAACTTCAAAAGAACCACTCCAAGAAAAAAAAAAAGGCTATTTAAAAAAAAAAAGGTTCTTTACTGGCATCAGTTGTTCTATGAAGAACCTTGGACATCCATGGACCCTTTTAAACGCAGAAAATGTTCTTTATAGTCGAAAAAGATTGTTTGGATTTTTAAAATCTTCTTCAAAATGGTTCTTTTAGGAGCTGTTCACTGAAAGGTTCTTTGTGGAACCAAAAACAAAAGCAAAACAAAAACACCCTTTTGCAACCCTTTTAATTAACCTAATTATCTGCATTGTCTTTTTATTAGAGGTACGCGATGCAGCACTACGGAGTGAACGGCTACTCTCTGCACGCTATGAATTCTTTGAGCGCAATGTACAACCTGCATCAACAGGCCGCACAGCACGCGCAGCACGCGCCCGACTACCGGCCCTCCGTGCACGCGCTCACCTTAGCGGAGAGACTGGCAGGTAAGAGTGGCATCCGCTCACCTGAAATAATGATTTATGATAGATAGATTATGAAACTTACTACAAGTCTTCATTCTCAATGACTGCATTTTCAGATATCATTTTGGAGGCGCGCTACGGCTCTCAGCACAGAAAGCAGCGCCGCAGCCGCACAGCCTTCACCGCTCAGCAGCTGGAAGCGCTGGAGAAAACTTTCCAGAAAACCCACTACCCTGATGTGGTCATGCGAGAACGTCTGGCCATGTGCACCAACCTACCTGAAGCTCGAGTACAGGTGAGTTCACAACACCTGAGGACACCAGCCAATGGGGTTAGTTCACTACAATAATTAGTGCAAGAGCCAATAAATGAAATAAATAGAAATCTTAAAGCAACCAAAACATACGCACAACTCAGCTATGCAGGTTGTAGGTTGTTAGAACATTGTTACATATTGTAAAATGTAAACCTTACACACTACGGGCAAAAGCGTATTTTTATGCACTGGTCAGTTATCAGATTTTAGGCTATTTTGCTTACAGCACATTTCTTCTATCAGGCTTTTAGAAAGAAAACATTCAAACTACTCTTTTAACCATTAAACAGGCTTCAGTGTCACATGATCCTTCAGAAATCATTCTAATATGCTGATTTATTATAATGATCTATGTTGGCAACAAATGTGCTGCCATTTTTTTTTTTTAAACCTGTGATACTTTTTTTTTCAGGAATCTTTGATGAATAAAAAGTTAAAAAGTACAGCATTTATTAAAAATGTAAATCTTTCCTAACAATATAAGTCTTTGCTATTACTTTTAATCAATTTAACAAATCCTTGCTGAATATTAATTTCTTTCCAAAAAAGAAAGAATAAAAATTGACTGATTCCAAATGTTTGAATGGTAGTGTATATTGTTAGAAAAGATTTCAAATTTTAAATAAATGCTGTTCTTTTTTACTTTTTATTTATCAAAGAATCCTAGAAAAACATCACAGGTTTCAAAAAATATTAAGCAGCACAAATGTTTCCATTGATAATAAATCAGCATATTAGAATGATTTCTGAATGATCATGTGATGCTGAAGACTGGAGTAATGATGCTTAAAATTCAGGTTTGATCAGGAATACATTAGATTTTACATCGTAAAAATATTACTCTACATTACGTATTTTTGGTCAAATGAACACAGCATTGATGAGCACAAGAAACTTCTTAAAAATCTTACTGATCCTAAACTTTTGAAAGTGTATGCAAATTAGTCATATTTAGTTACTTATGTAGACAATGCCTCATTTGCATATTGAAACATAACATTTCCCCAATTCTGTGATTGACATGACAGTCTTTAATGTTTCGCAAACACCAATGTCTTCACTAACAGGTGTGGTTTAAAAACCGTCGTGCGAAATTCCGCAAGAAGCAGCGCAGCCTGCAGAAAGAACAGCTTCAACAGTTGAAGGACGCTGGGATGGAGGCCTCTCAGGAAGAGGGCAAAGAAGAAGCTCCGCCTGTTGAGGCACAAGCCCCGCCCTCCCCCTCAGATGGGTGTGGCTCCACATGCCCCCCTCCCTGTGAGTTGAGTGAAGAGGTGAATGTCACCTCACCGGAACAGTCAGGGGCGGAGTCAGGGGCTGAGGACATGACTGACAGAGAGGATGAATCACTGTCCATCAAAGATGAAACAAAAGAGGCGGGGCCAACCCTGACCACAGACGACAGTTCACCTTCTTGCAAACCAATCAGCCCTAAATCAGGTATGAATAGCATTTTTTCTTCACAATGCTCAAAAGGAAACACTTTCAAATTAATTAAAGAATGAATGGAATTAAAGGAAATAGTTAAACCAAAAATTTCTTATGGGGCACACAAAAGAAGAAAAACTGAAGGTTCTAGCTGCAAAAAATGTCAGAAATGCACCGTAACAGTAAATAATAACAGACTTTTTTAATTAATTTACCCACATTTTTTTACCCACAAAATGTGGGTACAGTCATTATGTTGTGGGTCAAGTTGAAGACAAAATAATTTGGCCAAAAAAGCTAAATAATAAAAAATAATTAATTAATTAAATAAAAACAGCAAACCTTCAACATAATAAAAAAAATAAAAAAATAAAAAATTTGAAAAAAAATTTCGAATCATTTTTTGAGTAAATAAAGGAATTATAAATAATATATTTTATAAATATTTTATAAATAAGAACAGAAATAAATAACTAAATCATAATAAGTAAACTTTAAACAAAAATGAAACCTTTCTATACACTCTGAAAAATAAAGGTTCTTTATAGGCATCAGTGGTTCTATGAAGAACCTTGAACATCCATGGAACCTTTCAAATGCAGCAAAGGTTCTTTGTAGCTGAAAAGGATTCTTTAGATTTTTTTAAATGTTCTTCAAAATGGTTCTTTTAGAAACTGTTCACTGAAAGGTTCTTTGGGGAATCAAAAATGGTTCTTCTATGGCATTGCTGTGAAGAACCTTTAAAAGCATCTTTATTATTAAAAGTGTGCATCAAAAAGATCCATGAAACCTTTCTATTCCATACACTCTTAAAAATAATGGTTCTTCATTGGCATTAATGGTTCTATGAAGAACCTTGAACATCTGTGGAACCTTTCAAATGCAGAAAAGGTTCTTAAGTTTCTTTAGATTTTTAAATGTTCTTCATAAGGGGTCTTTTAGGAACTGTTCATAGAATGGTTCTTTGGGAAACCAAGATGGTTCTCATTTGGCATCACTCTTCTATGGCATTGCTGTGTAGAACCTTTTAAAGCACCTTTATTTTTAAGAGTGTGGGTCAAATAAAGAAGTGCAGGTTATTGGCATCTGTAATTTAACAAAGAACCGTTAAGATCCATGAAACCTTTCTATTCCATACACTCTTAAAAATAAAGGTTCTTCATTGGAATCAATGGTTCTATGAAGAACCTTGAACATCTATGGAACCTTTCAAATGCAGAAAAGGATCTTTATAGTCAAAAAAGATTCTTTCGATTTTTAAAATGTTCTTCAAAATGGTTCTTTTAGGAACTGTTCACTGAAAGGTTCTTTGGGTAAACAAAAATGGTTCTTCTATGGCATCACTGTGAAGAACCTTTTAAAGCATCTTTATTTTTAGGGTGTGGGTCAAATTTCACAAAGAACCTTTAAGATCTATGAAACCTTTCTATTCCATACACTCTTAAAAATAAAGGTTCTTCATTGGCATCAATGGTTCTATGAAGAATCTTGAACATCTATGGAACCTTTGAAATGCAGAAAAGGTTCTCAAGTTACTTTAGATTTTTGAATGTCATCAAAATGGTTCTTTTAGGAACTGTTCACTGAAAAGTTCTTTGGGGAACCAAAAATGGTTCTTCTATGGCATCACTGCAAAAACATTTGGAACCTTTATTTTTTAAAGTGTAGCAAAAAAGGTGTTTTAAATTATTAAAATTTTCTTCATACCAACAAACTGTTTAACACCCGGTCACCAAAAAGCTCTTTAGGGTTAACATCGTCACCTCTCTCTCCTCAGATGAGCCCCTCGGTTCTCCATCTCTTCCCTCCTCCAGTGGCGTCAGCGGCGGTGTGGCTCAGACCAATTCCTACGCTTCATCTCCTCTCAGTCTGTTCCGTCTGCAGGAACAGTTTCGCCAGCACATGGCCGCCACCAACAACCTCATGCACTATCCCGCCTTCGACGTGACCGCTCCGTCCTCTTTACCCTACCTGGGCGTGAACGTGAACATGGCATCTCCGCTGGGATCCCTGCCGTGTCAGCCCTACTACCAGACCCTGTCTCAAGCCCAGCAGATGTGGAGCAGCCCTCTCCTGCAGAGCTCCGGTGGTCTACCGGCCCTCAACAGCAAAACCACGAGCATTGAAAACCTGCGTCTGAGGGCCAAACAGCATGCAGCATCACTCGGCTTGGACACGCTACCAAACTGACCACTGATTTATGCAAAAGTTTTCTGCTGTCGACGTCTTGTGTTGAGGATCTACATCACATTAGTGTGCTGAATTCAACAGCTAGCATGGCAGAGTTGAGAAGTTCGGACGACTTTTAAGTGTTATGGTCCGGCTTAACAGCAGAGGTTTTAAACTTTTTCAAACACCCCTGGCTTTGCACTTTGAAAAAAGTAAAAAAAGAGCACATTAGTTCATTTGTTTCTGTAAATAAGCTTATTCTGATCCACAGCTGTGGTAGAAGGTTAGTGAAGCCTCATGTTTGTATATTTGAAGAGAAAATGTCCTCACTGTCTGTGGATGTTAGAAAAGGACGTAAAGTTAATGGAGGATTTTCCTGAAAGACTGACATCATGCCATGTGTTTTGTCACTTTAAAGTCTATCGGATATCTCTGAATTGTTTTAATAAATGTGAATAATTTATGAAAGGGAATAAACCACGTATATGAACTGAATGTGTAACAATAATTAGTGGATTCTGTCTGTTATTAAGTTTATACTTTATATTTTTAACTGTTTCCCCCTTTTCTGTTCTACGTGTAATTCACAGAAGGGGTTGGCGATACACCGCTACACTCTTAAAAATAAAGCTGCTTTCTTCATAACGATGCCATAGAAGAACCATTTCTGGTTTCACAAAGAACCATTCAGTCAAAGGTTCTATAAAGAACCATCTCTTTCTTACCTTTTTATAATTAGAAGAACCTTCTTTCACCACTTTTGTAAAACAGAAAGGTTCTTCAAAAGTTTTTATGGAACCATTTAGACAAAAAAGTTCTTCCACACTCTTAAAAATAAAGGTGCTTCACGATGCCATAGAAGAAACTTTTTGTTTAAATGGTTCCATAACGAATCTTTAACATCTGAAGGACCTTTCTGTTTCACAAAAGGTTCTTTGTGGCGAAAGAAGGTTCTTCATAAAGGTACGAAAGCGATGGTTCTTTAACGAACCTTTGACTGAATGGTTCTTTGTGAAACCAAAAATGGTTCTTCTATGGCATCGCTTGCACACGATTTTAAGCATTGCGGGTTAAAAGCAAGTGATTTTAAGCCATTAAAACGCAATCAGAAGTGAAAGAGAACTCATTTTGGTGTTCATATGTTATAAACAGAGTTATTTTTGTCAATTTATAGGCCTTGAAGGGTTAAATACACACACTTGTATGTGTGAAAATGCTTGTCTTTTAAATATCCTCATAAACACAGCAATTTAAGTCTTAAGTGAAAGCAAACAGCTGAGAAAGAAAACACGTGTAAAAGTATATTGGACCTGGGCAGCTCTTAAAGTGACAGCAGTTTTTTTTTTTTTGGTTTTGTGGTCATTTCTGTGGTATCAATAATGTTGATATCATAAAGACCTTATTTAAATATATATGTGATCCTGCACCACAAAACCAGTCTTAATTAGCACAGGTATATTTGTAGCAATAGCCAACAATACATTGTATGGGTCAAAATTACCGATTTTTCTTTTATGCCAAAAATCATTAGGATATTAAGTAAAGATCCAATTCCATTAGAACATTTTTTAAATTTCCTAAATATCAAAACTTAATTTTTGATTAGTAATATGCATTGCTAAGAACTTCATTTGGACAATTTTAAAGGAACTTTCTCAATATTTAGATAAAAAAATGTTGCACCTTTTTTAAATAGTTGTATCTCTGTCAAATATTTTCCTAACAAACCATACATCAATGGAAAGCTTATTTATTCAGCTTTCAGATTATCTATAAATCTCCAAAAATGACCCTTATGACTGGTTTTGTGGTCCAGGGTCACATACAACGTTACAATGAAATAAAATTACTCATATTGTGATATAAGAGGTCATATCCCATCAAAATTAGACAGTATTTAAAGCACACACATTTTCTGCCACTGAATCACATTCATTTCAATGTGCATTTAAAACATTATAAAAAACACCATGCAATTTACAATTTTTAAAACGACAAAAATTATCTTTTAATTTTGTCATTTTTAGAGACAATATAATATAATATTGCAACTGAAGTAAAACTTCACACACAAATGAGTTAAATAGCCATAGGAAATGCAGAAAATCAAATACAAGATTTATTAAGAAAATAGTGAAAAAGTACAACAGGAATACTTCTAGAAATTTATAGTCAGCAGAAAAACAAGAGGTTACAACAAATCACTAAGCTCAAATTATTTTTAGCAATATTTCTGAAGAAATAAAAACTACATTTGGATTAAATTTTTAGTAAAGCTTTACATTTATTTCTTATGTTTAATTTCTAAAATTAGTAGTGCAACGATTAATCGCATCCAAAATAAATGTTTTTCTATAATATGTGACCCTCAACCACAAAACCAGTCATTAGGGTATTTTTTTTACATTGAGATTTGTAAATCATCTAAAAGCCGATGTATTGATTGTTGTATAGTTTGTTAGGATATGACAATATTTGGCCAAGATACAACTATTTGAAAATCAGGAATCTGAGGGTGCAAAAAAATAAAATAAAATAAATAAATAAAAAAATAATGAGAAAATCACCTTTAAAGTTGTCCAAATGAAGTTCTTAGCAATGCATAACACTAATCAAAAATCAAGTTTTAATATATTTACGGTAGGAAATTTAGAAATTATCTTCATGGTACATGATCTTTAATTAATATCCTATTGATTTTTGGCATTAAAGAAAAATCAATAATTTTGACCCATACAACGCATTTTTGGCTATTGCTACAAATGCTACTTAAAGACACACACATACAGTATATATTTTGAATGTATTTACATACTTTAAACATATTTAATATATAAACAAAGGTATTTTTCTTAAAAATGCATGCATGTGTGTGTATTTACATATATATATAATAAATATACACAGTACACACACATATATTATGTAGACAAAACCCTTTATTTTGGATGCGATTAATTGTTGCCCAGCACTAAAAATTAGATTTGTTTTAATATGTGCTGCATTACCAAATAAATAGCAAATTTAATCTGGTTAACTCTAAAACGAAATGTTTTTCCACATATTCTCTTCCTCTTGTCTGTTTTTTTTTTTTCTCTCTCTTCTTCACACCTATGTTGATCTTGATAACGGATCCAGTGAAAAGCTTAAAACACAGTGGCAGAAAATGAGTCCATCAGCCACATCAGCCTCGGCGTGACCGTCGCCACCCACTTGTCAGAGGTTTGGCAGCTCTGAGGCAGAATTGCCGCAGTAAGAAGATTAACACGGGTCAGGATTGCAGTGGATTAAGTTGAGGAAGAACAGAGGAATGGAGTGAGAAGGCATGTCATGTTCAGACACCTGTTAACAGCCCTGTACTTTATGTGCTGGCACTGCAATGCATTTAAGAAGATGGATTTCATTCACATTCCAGAAAGAAAAGGGAGGAGAAAAGACAAGATCTTTATCAAAAGCATAATAATGGTTAACATCTCTAATGCTGTGGTTCTCAAGCGATTTGTCACAGAAAGCATGGGGGAAAACTATGATAAATGCAAACAATGAAATGCAATTAACTATAATCATAACGCCTCTCACGCCTTTTATTCTTCAAAAATGTATCCGTCACTTGGTAGAAGCCAAATTAAGGACATGCTAATGTAAAAAAGTTGCTTAAAAAATCTCACTTTTTATCACAACAAGGATGCATGGTTTGTGCAATTAAATATTTACACTAAAAAACGTAAAAAAAAATCTTATTGTATGCGATTTTAATAATTGTACCCATTTCAATAAAAAAAGCAAAAGTAAAAAATAAAAAAATAAAAATAAAAAACATCTAAACCATTTTAGTATTCATAAACATTAATAACAAATTACTTTTAAATAATTAAAACATCAATAAAATTAATTAAATAATTAAAAACATCAATGTACTTATTCAGTCTATGCCACTTTAGTAATTGCTCACATTTAAATAAAAATAGTAAAAAAAAAGAATAACACATTTATTATTAATAAATAATAAATAAATAAATCAATTTTTGTGTTCAGTCTGTGCCATAACTGTATACATATGCAATTTTATTTATTGTGTACACATTTTAATAAAATAAATAAAAATGTCTTTTTTTATTCAGTCTTTACCATTTTAGTAACTGTACAATTAAATACAATTTTTTTTTAAATTAAGTAAATAAAGGTAAATTTTCTTATTCCATCTCAACCATTTCAGTATTTGTACACATTTCATTGAAAATAAAAAAATGACTTAAATAATTAAAACATCAAATTAATTAAATAACTAAAAACATCAATGTTCTTATTCAGTCTATGCCATTTTAGTAATTGCACACATTTACGTAAAAATAGTAATAAATAAATATAAATAATCAATTTTTGTATTCGGCCTGTGCCATTTTAGTAACTGTACACATATGCAATTTTATTAATTGTACACATTTCAATAAAATTAAATAAATAAAAATGTAATTTTTTATTCAGTCTATACCATTTTAGTAACTGTACACATTTAAATAAAAATAATTTTTAAAAATTAAATAAATAAAGGTCAGTTTTTTTATTTCATCTAAACCATTTCAGTATTTGTGCACATTTCATTTAAAATAAAAAAATGACTTAAATAATTAAAACATCAATACAATTAATTAAATATTTTAAAACATCAATGTTCTTATTCAGCATATGCCATTTTAGTAATTGCTCACATTTAGGTAAAAATAGTAATAAATAAATATAAATAATCAATTTTTGTATTCAGTCTGTCCCATTTTAGTAACTGTACAATTAAATAAAAATAATTTTTAAAAAATTAAGTAAATAAAGGTCAATTTTCTTATTCCATCTTTATCATTTCAGTATTTGTACACATTTCATATAAAATAAAAAATGACTTAAATAGTTAAAACATCAATAAAATTAATTAAATAATTAAAAACATCAATGTTCTTATTCAGTCTATGCCACTTTAGTAATTGCAAACATTTAGGTAAAAATAGTAATAAATAAATATAATCAATTTTTGTATTCGGTCTGTGCCATTTTAGTAACTGTACACATGCAATTTTACTAAAATAACAATTAAATAAATAAAAATGCAAAAAATAAAAATTTAATAAATAAAATTTCATTTTTTTATTCAGTCTATACCATTTTAGTAACTGTACACATTTAAAGAAAACTAAATAAAGGTCAATTTTCTTATTTAATCTAAACCATTTTAGTATTCGTATAAATTTCATTTAAAACAAAAATAAAACAATTACTTAACTAAAAAATTAATAAAATTAATTAAATTATGAAAAACTTTAACGTTCTTATTCAGTCTATGCCATTTAGTAATTGCACACATATGCAATTTTACTAATTGTACGAATTTCAATGAAAGCAAAAAAATAAAAAAATAAATAAAAATAAAAAAAAAATTAATAAAAATAAAAATGACATTTTTTATTCAGTCTATACCATTTTAGTAACTGCACACATTTAAATAAAAGTAGTAATAAATAAATAAATAATCAATTTTTGTATTCAGGCTGTGCCATTTAAGTAACTGTACACATGCAATTTTAATTGTACACATTTCAAAGGAAGCAAAAATTAAAATTAAAATTAAATAAAATAAAAATGTCATTTGTTATTCAGTCTATACCATTTTAGTAACTGTACACATTTATATAAAAATAATGTAAAAAAAATTAAATAAATAAAGGTCAATTTTCTAATTCCATCTAAACCATTTTAGTATTCATACACATTTAATTTAAAATAAAAAATGACTTAAATAAAACATCAATAAAATGTATTAAATAATGTTCTTATTCAGTCTATGCCATTTTAGTAATTTCACACATTTAAATAAAAAAAACGTAATAAACGAATACTACTTGTACACATTTCAATAAAAGCAAAAATAAAAATGAAAAATTAAATAAATAAAAATGTCATTTTTTATTCAGTCTATACCATTTTAGTAACTGTAAACATTTAAATAAAAATTATTTTAAAACAACGAAATAAATAAAGGACAAAATTTTTAATAATTAAAAAAAATCTGTTTTTATTTGGTCTATGCCATTTTAGTAATTGCAAACATTCAAATTTTAAAAAATTTAAAAATATCATTAAATCATCAATTTTTGTATTCAGACTGTGCCATTTTAGTAACTGTACACATATATAAAAAAAATGTTGTGCAATTTTATTTTGTTATGGTGTAAATCTCCAACATAAAATCCATGTCCTGAAGCAAAACCAGTTGAGATCCGCTGCTTTAGTGCGCATTAATGTAATTACACCACAATAAAAAGAACTTGGTGCCAAGTATGAGATGTTCAATTTCTTCTTTGACAGTTACAACCAACATCTGAGTGAGTGTAAAAATGTCTGAGTGCCGTTTTTTGGGTTGGGTGCTTTTTTTTCCCCCATCTGTACCTACGTGTGTGTGTGTGTGTGTGTGTGTGTGTGTATCTGTGTGTGTTAAGCTGTTGAGGTCCTCTTGAGCTCTTTGATGTGTATCAGGGTTGTGCTCTGTTATAGGGATTTTGTGAGTTGACAGCTGCTTGAATATGTGGCGGTACTGCGATGGCAGTGGGTTAAAGAATGCTGGGAACAGGATTAGGATCATATTCTGGCAGTGGCTGTCAGTTCATCAATGGGCTCAGGTTCCCCAGTGACAGCTCTCCTTTGCCGCACGGCTAAGACCTTTAGAGGAGCCATAAAGGAGTGTGAAAAAGGCCCATTTCAATGGCGTGGTATGAGTTTTGTTCTAACCTTGCTGGGTGTGCATAAAGCAGAGAAGTCAGGAAATATCACAGGGGTGCGTCTGATTTTAACACTCGGGAGACTTTGCATGAACAAGCATTTATAGAAAACTATTTGTAAAGTTTATGTTTAAACTCAGTCTCAATGGGTGCAAAGCCAATAAAAAAAGTTTAAATCGCTCACATCATGACTACACTTGGTTTAAATGTTGCTAGTTACAAAATGATTAATCTGCAGAGCTGTAGGCACTAAACTCACTTAAGATTTTTTTTTTTACTTTTATTGTTGGTTCTTCTGGTGTTTAGTAATAATAGTATGAGCAATATCCTCATTGCCTCAGAGTGAAAGGACAAACTGAGATTCTGAGCACCGAACAGGTGCTATTTATATAACAATGTGGGCGGTCTTGTATTAAATGTATTCATCTAACATAACAAAAGTCCAAGGGAGTTTTACTATATGTGACCCTGGACCACAAAACCTTAAGTAGCACGGGTATAATAGACTAACAGGTCAAAATTATAGATTTCTTTTATGCCAAAACTTATTAGGATATTAACTAAAGATCATGTTCCATGAAGATAGTTTGTAAATTTCCTACCGTAAATATATCAAAACTTAATTTTTGATTAGTAATATGCATTGCTAAGAACTTCATTTGGACAACTCTAAAGGTGCTTTTCTCAATATTTAGATTTTTTTGCACCCTCAGATTCCAGATTTTCAAATAGTCCGTACATCAATGGAAAGCTTATTTTATAGGCATTGTTCTGACTGGTTTTGTGACCAGTCATAAGGTTAAATTTGTCAAAACTGAGATTTATACATCATATGAAAGTTCAATAAATAAGCTTTCTATTGATATATGGTTTGTTAGGATAGGACAATATTTGGCTGAGATACATCTATTTGAAATCAGAAATCTGAGGATGCAAAAAAATCAAAAAGACTGAGAACATCACCTTTAAAGTTGTCCAAATTAGGTTCTTAACAATGCATATTACAAATCAAAAATTACATTTTGATATGTTTACAGTAGGAATTTTACAAAAAATCTTCATGGAACATGAACTTTACTTAATTTCTTAATGATTTTTGGCATAAAAGAAAAATCAAAAATTTTGACCCATGCAATGTATTTTTGGCTATTGCTACAAATATACCCCAGCGACTTAAGACTGGTTTTGTGGTCCAGGGTCACATATATGCTTGCGAGTGGAGGAAGCAGGGCTCGACAGTACCGGCATTTCCATTGTACTTGCGACTAAAGATTTAGGAGTATTTAGGAGTATGCGCGTGAATAAAAAGTGTGTCCGTGTGTCTTAAAGGACTCCACTTCTAAAATAAAAATTCCCTGATAATTTACTCACCCACATGTCATCCAGGATGTTTATGTCTTTCCTTCTTCAGTTGCAAAAAATGTAGTTTTTTGAGGAAAACATTCCAGGATATAGTGGACTTCAATGGTGCTCAACGGATTGAAGGTTAAAAATGCAGTTTAAATGCAGCTTAAAAGAGATCTACATGATCTCAAATGAGAAGCAAGGGTCTTATCTAGCGAAACAATCTGTTATTTTCAAAAAAATTACAATTTTTATAGTTTTTTTCCTTAAATTTTCATCTTGTCTAGCTCTGTGATGCACATGTGTACTCTGTGTATTCGGTTCAATACAGTTAGGTTAAAACTTCCATGCCATTTTCTCCTCCAACTTCAAAATCATCCTACATCACTGCAGAAGTACCGACCCAGTGTTTACAAAGTGAACAAACAAAGAAGATCAAAAGCCCTTTACAAAAAAAAATGTAAAACAGCGATTTAGGACGATTTTGAAGTTGGAGGAGAAAATGAGATGGGAGTTTTGACATACCCTAACTTTATACTGTGTGTAAATATTAATTTATTTAAGAAAATGACTGATCATTTCATTAGCCATTCAATTTAATTTTAATGGAACCATTTAGACAAAAAGGGTTCTTCCACAGCATTGTGAAGCACCTTTATTTTTAAGAGAGTATATTGGGGATTGTTTTGCTTTACTAACAGTTTAATATTAAATCTAAAGAGGTAATCCATTAGACTCTGGCTGTCAAATGCAGCTTAGCCGAGCTCAACGGCTTTGGCCCAAACTGTGATATAAACGAAACACTACTGGCCGTTTTTTAAAAGAGGCGGAGCTGCTTGATATGTTCAGCCCTGTCTTCCTTCAGTGGATCTTTAAAAAACATTCCTGCGCACTGAATCTCACACGTTTAGACGCAAAGACACATCTGTGTGAACGGACCTTCATTCTATGCAAAACTGTCCAATAAAACGGGCCTCAGATACAGTGGTGGGAAAAAGTGTTGGTCCCCTTCCTGATTTTTTATTTTTTGGAATGTTTGTCACACTTTAATGTTTTTGAATGAAGTTTTTTTATTATGAAGGGAAAACAAAATCCAAACCTACATGGCCCTGTGTGAAAAAGTGTTTGCCCCCTAAACTTAACTGGTTGGGCCACCCTTAGCAGCAACAACTGCAATCAAGCGTTTGCGATAACTTGCAATGAGTCTTTACAGCGCTGTGCAGGAATTTTGTCCCACTCATCTTGGCAGAATTGTTGTAATTCAGCCACATTGGAGGGTTTTCGACCATGAACCGCCTTTTAAGGTCATGCCACAGCATCTCAATAGGATTCACGTCAGGACATTGACTAGGCCACTCCAAAGTCTTCATTTTGTTTTTCTTCAGCCATTCAGAGGTAGATTTGCTGGTGTGTTTTAGATCATTGTCCTGCTGCAGAACCCAAGTTCACTTCCGCTTGAGGTCAAGAACAGATGGCCGGACATTGTCCTTCAGGATTTTTTGGTAGACAGCAGAATGCATGGTTCCATTTATCACAGCAAGTCTTCCAGGTCCAGAAGCAGCAAAACAGCCCCAGACCATCACACCACCACCACCATATTTTACTGTTGGCCAGATGTAATGGGACACACACCTTCCTAAAAGTTCATCTTTTGTCTAGTCAGGTCACAGAGTATTTTCCCAAAAGTCTTGGGGATCATCAAGATGTGTTCTGGCAAAACTGAGACGAGCCTTTATGTTCTTTTTGCTCAGCAGCGGTTTTCGTCTTGGAACTCTGCCATGCAGGCCATTTTTTCTCAGTCTCTTACTTATGGTGGAGTCATGGACACTGACCTTAACTGAGGCAAGAGAGGCCTGCAGTTCTTTAGATGTTGTTATGGGCTCTTTTGTGACCCCTTGGATGAGTCGTCGATGCCTTCTTGGGGTAATTTTGGTCGGCTGGCCACTCCTGGGAAGGTTCACCACTGTTCCATGTTTTTGCCATTTGTGGATAATGGCTCTCACTGTGGTTCACTGGAGTCCCAAAGCTTTAGAAATGGCTTACCTTTTCCAGACTGATAGATCTCAATTACTTTCTTTCTCATTTGTTCCTGAATTTCTTTGGATCTCAACATGATGTGTAGCTTTTGAGGATCTTTTGGTCTACTTCACTTTGTCAGGCAGGTCCTATTTAAGTGATTTCTTGATTGCGAACAGGTGTGGCAGTAATCAAGCTTGGGTGTGGCGAGAGAAACTGAACTCAGGTGTGATAAACCACAGTTATGTTTTAACACTTTTTCACACAGGGCCATGTGGGTTTGGATTTTTTTCCTCTTCAAAACAACCCCCTTCATTTAAAAACAGCATGCTGTGTTTACTTGTGTTATCTTTCATTAATATTTAAATTTGTTTGATGATCTGAAACATTAAAGTGTGACAAACATGGAAAAAAATAAAAAAATCAGGAACACTTTTTCACACCACTGTAAAATGAGTCGTATTCAGCTGGTTATGTGACCTCAACATGTTTGCCTCCAAGAGGGGACCCGCTTCATGTAAATAAAACAGCTATTATTAGGCACCCAATGTGACAGAAAAAGAGAAAATACCTGAGCAGCAAGCAGCAAAAAACTGAAAGCAACCACTTTGCAAGACATTTTTATAGGAGTGACATGAAACATCAAACTCCTCCAGCGCTCTCAGCGCTAAGACAACAGAAGAAGCCGCTCAGCAGAACTTCATTCCTCACTTCAGAGGTTTAAAGCAGATTCTCTATAATTCCCCTCGACAGGATTCTGAGTCAAAACTCTGCAAAGCGGCGTAGTTTTACCCTTCCATCTGACCCGCCCGACGACTCGCTCTGCCAGCCCTGCAAAACAATACTTTCACAATACCGCTGGACTTTTATTGTTGGCGCGGCGTTATATAATTCCAGGAATTACTGACAGGCAAGGATATGCTAAATCCTCCTCTGCTCTTCCTGAAAGTGGATGAGACAGACTCGGCGAGCAGCGGCTCTCTTTCCGCCTTCTGACTTGGTCGGTAATCCCGATACGCACTGTCTGCATTTTTACTGTATGTGTTTAAGCGCATTTGCAGAGCATTTATCTCCCCAATGTAAACCAATTTGGCTATAAGGGCCTCAGGGCGAGCTCACCGCCGAAGGAAAGAAAGAAAAACTCAAACGTAGCTGAAGCGTGGTGGGGGGTGCTGTGACGTAGAGCAAAAACATGAGAAAAGAAGAAAAGAAGCAGAACGGCGCAGGAGAAAAGAGAATCCTGTCCAGAGGCGATGCTTCCCGTTTGTGCAATAAGAACCCAAAAGCCGCCAAAACCTGAATCACTGGACTGTTGAATCGCAGAAATCTTCACAATCATCGTTATCCCCTAATCCGGCTGTATGTGATGGGCCAGACATACTTTTCAACTTCCAGTCAGGTGTCTGTACTTCATGAAACATTTGTGCATACAGGTTTATCCACTGCTTGTAATCTCAAAAATACATTTTTCTTCAGAAACATTTGCCACCATGATTTTAAGTCCTGATCAAAATCACCTGGCAACACTTTCTAGTAACCCAATCACATTAATAACTATATTACCTTAAAGGGATAGTAAACCCAAATTCTTTCATCATTTACTCACCATGTTGTTCCAAATCTGAATGAGTTTTTTCTTCTGCGGAACCAGTTGATGGTCCCAATTGACTTCCATATGCAAAATTACTATGGAAGTCAGTGGCAATGGAACATTTTTGGGTGAACCGTCCCTTTAAAAAAATCTCTATCACACACAGTTGAGGTCAAAGGTTTACATACACCTTGCAGAATCTGCAAAATGTTAATTATTTTACCAAAATAAGAGGGATCATATGAAATGCATGTTATTTTTTTATTTAGTACTGACCTGAGTAAGATATTTCATATAGAAGACCTTTACATATAGTCCAAAAATAAGAGTTGAATTCATAAAAATGACCCCGTTCAAAAGTTTACATACACTTGATTCTTAATACTGTGTTGTTACCTGAATGATCCACAGCTGTGTTTTTTTTGTTTAGTGATAGTTGTTCATGAGTCCCTTGTTTGTCCTGAACAGTTAAACTGCCTGCTGTTCTTCAGAAAAATCCTTCAGCTCCCACAAATTCTTTGGTTTTTCAGCATTTTTGTGTATTTGAACATTTTTCAATAATGACTGTATGATTTTGAGATCCATCTTTTCACACTGAGGGATATGCAACTATTACAGAAAGTTCATACACTCCCTGATGAATTAGAAGGAAAAAAGATGCATTAAGGGCGGTGAAAATTTTTGAACAGAATGAAGATGTGTAGATTTTTCTTATTTTGCATTTTTTTTTCTATTACAAAAAGGCACTTTTTCTTCCAAAAGAGTTAAAAGGCTATTCTGGACATCTCAATATAAACATTAAACTGCCTAAAACTTTGCACACTGATGCATTTCGGTCTTCAGCCTTCCTCAGAGTGTGTCAGGTGCCTTGGATTCTTTTAGTTGTTTCAAACCCAACCAAAAAGCACCTTCTGCTATTATTTCACAAGTAGAGCTTGAAGATGTCTCACACATCCTATTTTTTCATTTAGTACTGCCCTTGAGAAGCTACAGAAGACGCTTGTATGTTTCCCAGAAGACAAAATAAGTTAAATTTGCCCTGATATTCAAATATCAAATATCTTAATGCATCATGTTTTCTTTTAATGCATCAGTGAGCGCTTGAATCTTCTGTAATAGTTGCATATGAGTCCCTCAATTGTCCTCAGTATGAAAAGATGGATCTCAAATCATAGTTATTGTTGGAAAGGGTTCAAATAAACAAAAATGCTGAAAAACCAAAGAATTTGTGGGAGCTGAAGGATTTTTCTGAAGAACAGCAGGCAGTTTAACTGTTCAGGACAAACAAGAAACTCATGAACAACTATCACTAAACAAAAAAACACAGCTGTGGATCATTCAGGTAACAACACAGTATTAAGAATCAAGGGGATGTAAACTTTTGAACAGGGTCATTTTTATAAATTCAACTATTATTTTCTCTTGTGGACTATATGTAATTGTTTTTATGTCAAATATCTTATTCAGGTCAGTACTAAATAAAAATAACATGTATTGTGCATAATCCCTCTTATTTTGGTAAAATAGCTAACATTTAGCAGATTCCGCAAGGTGTATATAAACTTTTGACCCTAACTGTAAGTGTTTGTTTGATTGGAAACAAAGGGCAGGTTTTCAGTTCAAAAACACAGAAAGAACATAATATTGTGAAATATTATTACAATTGAAAATAACGGTTTTCTAATGTAATATATTTTAAAATGTAATTTATTCCTTTGATGCAAAGCTGAATATTTAGCATCAGCAGTCCAGCAGTCTTATGCCAGTAGTACGCTGATTTGGTGATGCATTTTTTCAGAGTTCATCGTGATATAAATTGTCGTTTGTTAGTGTAACTTTTTCTTATTCATTCAAAAAAACCTTACTTTGCATGCTAAAATTAGTGTTAGGATCCATTTCAAAAGTGAACAGGAAAGAGAACAATAAAACGAGAAGAAATCAAAGCGTCTCTAACGAGTTTTCATCCTTGATGACTTATGTAAATGAAGAATGTAAAATGTGCGCAAAACCCAGAACAGACAAATATTTACATTACATCGGAGCTGATGGCGTCATGTGTCATTAAGTCCAGTTAAAGCCTTTCCAACCGAAGTCATCATTCAGGGCACAGAAATGAGTGCCGCTCATCTCATAAAAGACAGCCAAGCAAGGACGATGGCTTTCCAGTGAACCTGTGACACACAGCTCTGATTCATTTTTAGTTTAATGAATTTGCATGGCACTAAATTATACAAAATGATACAGAATCCTCATTCAGATTTGAAGCGGCATTGCTTCTATAGTGAGTGCAAATATTCATGTTTCATTAAACATTGTGAAGAATGATTGAGAGGTATTTGCTAGTTATTAAAGGTGTGCAATTTCAGCAGCACTATCTCCACCAAATGTTATCACAAAAATAAAGCCTGATTTCACATAAATTCTTCTCAGTTGACAAACATATGAATATTAATCTGAAATTAGACAAATATAGCAAATCAACATTACAGTACCATTCTGTCTTCCAAAACGTTAACACAACAATCAGATTTAAATTACAATTAAATGTACAATGGTAAAAATGCATCATGCAGAGTTCAGAGTCTTGTTCTTATCTAAAAAAAATCATAATCATATCAACTAAAACTTTTAATGAACAAACATGATTTGTAAATTATCTAGAACTCTAGAACATCTCTGGATGTTTCTACGGTTCACAGAATTAGTGCAGGCCTGCTTGTAATTCACCTGGGACTGAACCGTTAGCAGCCCACAAAAATACAGAGCAGAATTTCAGTCATTAATGTTTCTTGGTGAGTTTGTTCTTGGCTGTGAGCTGCTCCACCTCTCTCATAAAGCGCAGGCACATTTCATCTTGCCACGGCAGAGACACACACTGCACTGCCACAGGGAGACCAACGCCACCCTTCACCGCCTGAAAACACGTTTCACTATATTAGAAGATATCTTATAGACCTCAGTTGTTTTTATATTAGGCTAATGATATTTTCTATGGCCTACCCCTAAATATAACCATCACAGAAACCTAGACTGATATAGAAACATGATCTGACCAATTTACAAGACTTTTAAACAAGTGATGACACACAAAATGCATGTCATGATATTTGATTATATTAGTGAGGACGTTTGTATGGGAGCCCGTTAACGCCACTGAATAAAAATACAAATAAAATTAAATAAAAATTGCGACCTTTTATCTCATAATTCTGACTTTTTTCTCGCAATGGCTAGTTTATATATAAAGTCATATAAAGTCGCAATTCTGTCTTTTTTTTCCAAACTGTGTGATATAAAAGCACAATTGAAAAACAAATCTAAATTGTGAAATACAAACTTGCAATAGTAAGAAAAAAAGTCAGAATGGCGAGTTCATATCTTGCAATTCTGACTTTATTTGTCACAATTGTGACTTTATAACTCGCATTTGTGCATTTATATCTCACAGTTCTGAGAAAAAAAAAAGTCTGAATTGCGATATACACAGTCAGAATTGCGAGAAAAAAAATTCAGAATTGCAAGTTAATTTCTCACAATTGTGACTTTATATCTCACAGTCCTGACTTTATATCTCGCCATTCTGACTTTTTTTCTTACTATTGCAAGCTTGTATTTCACAATTTAGATTTTTTTCTTAGAATTGCGTCATATAAAGTCGCAATTCTGACTTTTTTTTTCCAAACTGTGTGATATAAAAGCACAATTGAAAAAAAAACAAAATTGTGAAATACAAACTTGCAATAGTAAGAAAAAAAGTCAGAATGGCGAGATACACAGTCAAAATTGCGAGAAAAAAAGTCAGAATTGCAAGTTTATTTCTCACAATTGTGATTTTATATCTCACAGTTCTGACTTTATATCTAGCAATTCTGACTTTTTTTCTTACTATTGCAAGTTTGTATTTCACAATTTTGATATTTTTTTTTCTCAGAATTGCATCATATAAACTTGCAATTCTGACTTTTTTCTCCAAACTGTAATATAAATGCACAATTGCGAGTTATAGTCAAAATTGCTAGATATAAAATCAGAGTTGTGGGATATAAACTCACAATTGTGAGAAATAAAATCAGAAATGCAAGATATAAACTCGTAATTCTGACTCTTTTTCTCGCAATTACGACTTTGTATCTCACCATTCTGATTTTTTTTCTTACTATTGCAAGTTTGTATTTCACATATAAACTTGCAATTCTGACTTTTTTTTCCGAACTGTGTGATATAAAAGCACAATTGAAAAAAAATCTAAATTGTAAAATACAAACTTGCAATAGTAAGAAAAAAAGTCAGAATATTGAGTTTATATCTTGCAATTCTGACTTTATTTCTCACAATTGTGACTTTATAACTCGCATTTGTGCATTTATATCTCACAGTTCTGAGAAAAAAAGTCTGAATTGTGAGATACAAAGTCAAAATTGCGAGAAAAAAAATTCAGAATTGCAAGTTAATTTCTCACAATTGTGATTTTATTTCTCACAATCCTAACTTTATATCTAGCAATTCTGACTTTCTTTCTCGCAATTGCGACTTTGTATCTCGCCATTCTGACTTTTTTTCTTACTATTGCAAGTTTGTATTTGACAATTTAGATTTTTTCTCTTAGAATTGCGTCATATAAAGTCGCAATTCTGACTTTTTTTTCCAAACTGTGTGATATAAAAGCACAATTGAAAAAAAAAAACAAAATTGCGAAATACAAACTTGCAAAAGTAAGAAAAAAGTCAAAATTGCGAGAAAAAAAGTCAGAATTGCAAGTTTATTTCTCACAATTGTGATTTTATTTCTCACAATTCTGACTTTATATCTAGCAATTCTGACTTTTTTTCTCGCGATTGCGACTTTGTATCTCGCCATTCTGACTTTTTTTCTTACTATTGCAAGTTTGTATTTCACAATTTAGATTTTTTTCTCAGAATTGCATCATATAAACTTGCAATTCTGACTTTTTTCTCCAAAACTGTGATATAAATGCACAATTGCGAGTTATAGTCAAAACTGCTAGATATAAAATCAGAATTTTGGGATATAAACTCACAATTGTGAGAAATAAATTTAGAATTGCAAGATATAAACTCGTAATTCTGACTCTTTTTCTGGCAATTACGACTTTGTATCTCGCCATTCTGACTTTTTTTCTTACTATTGCAAGTTTGTATTTCACAATTTAGTCAATGTCAATTTTAGCTCTACACTGAGAATTAAACCTTCAAAGACTATAAAATGTTATGGAGATGAAACAAAACAAGCTTGGAAACATTTTTTCCATGTTATAATGAGTTATTTATAACAACACATAAAAACTATAAGTAAAACTATCAGAATATTAACAAAAAAAAAAAAAAACTGTCATCCTATATTTATTACTGTGGAAATAATTTTAAAAATAAGCATAGGAAAATCAGTCCCCTTAGATTAAAATGACCCAAAAATACACAGCATCACATAACTTGAGAAAAAAAAGTAGTAAACCTATATAAGACCATTATATTTAATCAAATCATAAAGCTTCTAGTATGATAAAGCATATGTTTTTAAGACACCAGTTTAATTTGAAAGAAAATGTTTGTACTTTCTGTCAAGCTGCCATGTGTATTCCAAAATTTTCTGAGAAAATATGTCTTATTGGAGACAAAAAAACACATTATGTTCGGAATACTGTTGAATGATTTTATAAATTTATATAATGTTGATTCTTCACAAATGCAAACGTATCAAGAGTTCTAAAGTCAGAAAACTTATTTTTCTGTTTTTAAAAGAGACTTTTTTTTATAATTACTTTCCATCATTTGAATATATGAAAAGTAAAAAGGCCCAGAAACTTATCGGAATAATAAGAGAACTTGATTTGCTTGAAGAGGAATGAAGAGACCGCTACTTACATTTGCTTTCTTTTTCTTTTCTTTCTCAGAATATTTGTAATTTTATTGGTACTTTGCATCAGTTTTGTCTGGTATGTGCTTTGCTTAACGTCTGTTTATTTACATATATCAATGCAATTGTATATGTATATTATGTTCAATATGTTCACTTGTAAAATGTGTAGTTTCTTCTTTGTAATCGTGACCATGCTGCCACCTTGTGGTAGTCAGGCATTCATCTCAGACAGAGTTCATTCAAGTTTATTTCAAGGTTGACAAAAACAGCATATGCTTTTCATGCAAGTTTAATGCAACTTCAGTACTCTTGCACTGTGAAAACGCACCTTAACGAAGAGTTTGTCCCACGCGTCCCCATGGGCACCCTTGTAGTGACTGAGCTGAGCCTCGTCCTCCTCCGTCACTGTAGACACGCTCACCACCCCGGCAGGAAAGTTCAGCAGGTTGTACAGGGCGGTGTAACTCAGAGCACCTTCAGGAGTGGAGAAAGTTTACTGCATCTAGGTGACTGTTACTGGCCTTAGGCAATGCTAAAATTATTATTGTTGAGTTAATAAGTAACATTAAACTGCAGAAACCTACAAACTGTAGTTTGCTCAGTTTTTGACCCGCTATAAGTAAATCATTGACAGGAGGTATAAAATTGGCATGTGGGCAAAACAAATCAGCTTTAGTAGTAAAATAAAACTGTAGAGTAAAAATGTAATAATTAGGGGTGGGCATAGATTAATTTTTTTAATCTAGATTAATCTAGATTAAATCTTGGAATTAATCTAGATTAAAATGGCTAATTTGAATTCTGGTGAAGGCATTCAGAATATGTGTGCTACCCAAATAATGACTAAAAGTAGCCTAAGTCTTCGAGAACGGGCCAGGTGGCGCATTAGACCAGGCGCTCATCTCCTGTTTCCAAAATGCATCACAAACTGCTTGACAATTGCATTTACAACATAAGTACCTATACAAACTTGTGTAACCAAGTACTTCTGCGCAAAAGGCTGCACGACGTGCCGTTAAATACACAGACGCGCACGGGAAAGAATAGCCTATCTGCGTGCATAGTCTTCGATTAAACTGCGTTGCTTTTAGAAGCGTCAATTCAGTTGTTGCATATAGTTTAATGTCTTTATTTCGGGATTATCAAAGTAAATTATAACTCAAACTTGAGATTTTACTGGGGCACAGCAGATTTTCACTGGGGCGCGTGCCCCAGTAAAAAGGGTCTAGCAACGCACGCACCTGCCCTGAAGCGGCTTCATAACTGCATCCATTGCAGACTTTGCACGTCTCATTTGATGTGGTAATTTCACAGAAGTTGAAGACTCGTTCTCGCCCCCTACAGTGCAATTCGACTAGGTATACGTCATCCGCGCTAAAATATCAAGGTGAAAGTCATCATATCTTGCGTAGTTTAGACCCAGCTCCCAACCCAACTTTGAGAATAGATTAACGGCGATATTTTTTTTATCGCCCGATAAGAGTCTCACGTTAACGCAGCACGTTAACGCCGATAACGGCCCACCACTAGTAATAATACAGATTAATAATTAAAGGAATAGTTCACCCAAAATTGCTCATAATATACTCAACTTCAGGGCATCCAAGATACAGTGAGGGAAAAAACTATTTAATCCCCTGCTGATTTTATACTGGACAAAGAAATGACCAGTCTATAATTTTAATGGTAGGGTAATTTTAGCAGTGAGAGAGAGATAGGGGGCGGAATCGGGAAAGGTCCTCGAGTCGGGATTCGAACACGGGACGCCCGGAGCGCAACAACGCTGAATGTCGGCGAGCTGCCCACAAGGGCACCTGAACTCTCTGTACAAATAAACCTACCATTAAAACTACAGACTGATCATTTCTTTATTAGTGGGCAAATGTACAAAATCAGCAGGGGATCAAACATTTTTTTCCCCTCGCTGTATAGATAAGCTTGTTACAGAACAGATTTGGAGAAATTTACATTGAAGGCAAGGAAATATTGTTGCGCTCAGACGAAGGCTATTTGTAAGTCCAGGTGCGTAAAAACCAATAAAGTATGGAAGAAGCTGTAGGTGGTTCGCACTCTTGAAAAAACTAGACAAAGTGAAGAAATTAACATTAAAATATTACTTTACCCGCTCACCAGTGGATCCTGCAGTGAATGGGTGCCGTCAGAATGAGAGTCCAAAAAGCTGATAAAAACATCACAATAATCCACACCACTTCCAGTCCAACTTCTTGTAAAGAAAAAAGCTGCATGTTTGTAAGAAACAAATCCATCATTAAGATGTTTTCATCTTCAAATATTGCTTCCAGCTAAAATACAAGTCAACTATATACAACATTGCTTTCTCCAGAAATACGAGTCCATAATCCATACTAACCAATAACCCCCCAGTTAAAAAAAAAAAATCGATCCTATGTTATTTACTCAAATCAAAATCCATCCATGACTTTTTCACTGAAGAAAGCAGTATTATAGATGATGGACTCATATTTTAGCCAGAATTAATGCTTTTATGTTGAAATGTCTTAATAAAAAATGTGTGTTTTAGTTTCTCACAATCCTGCAGCTTTTCACTTCACAAGATGTTAATGGACTGGAGTGGTGTGGATTGTAATGTTTTTATCAGCTGTCTGTCTGACGGCACCTATTCACTGCAAAGGATCCATTGCTGAGCAAGTGATGTAAGGTTTCTCCAAATCTGTTTCCATGAAGAAGTAAACCTATCTACATCTTGACTAATTTTGTTCAGTAAATAAAATTTTTTGTGTAAACAAGATGTAGTAATTGACAGGAGACGTAACTGTAAATAGTAATGATGAGGAAATTAAAAGCTAAAAAAATTAGGTGTCAGGTGTACGGTGTGTTTACAGGCACAATAATAATGTAAATGTGAGATAAAACAGTACTGCCGATGCTCCCGCAGTAACAGAAATTGTAGGCTGGTCCAAGCATCGGACACAACAAAACGTCCACATTCAGTCTCCTCCACTCTGCTATCACCTCCTGGATGTATTGCTGCAGGTTAAAAAAAAAACAGAAAACCTTTTTAATCATATCAGAATCTTATTAAGAGTCTTATTTACTTATTGCTCAACTGTCACGATAATATACCGGAACAAGGACACTCAATATCATAAACTTTTTACAGACACAGGAGGTGAAGAATGTGGTCAATTTGGCTGAAAAAATGTCAAATTTAAAAGTTGAGGAAAGTGTGAGATGTGTTAGTACAAGTTGTGCAAAACCTGATGAGATGAGATTTGTGCAGCAACTACAGGTTGCTCAAAAATATGCCTATGTGAAGACACCACGTTGGTTTTCGTCAGGATGGCTTTGACATTTTTTTTTACAGCAATGATTTAATTGGTTTAATGTACTACAACCATGACCATTAAAGGCACAAAGCAGGGCTATATGCTTACTTACTTACTCTATGCACCTTTTAATAAATAATCAAAAATCTGATTTTGTGCCTTCCCATTACGAGGTGATATTTGACTCCTTAAAGTGATTTACAGGGGAATTTTGTCTTTACCTTTGTAATGGCATTTTTGGCAACTTTATTAAAAGTATATATGTCAAACTAAAAAAAAAAAAAAAAAAAAAGCTTTTTTAAAATTTCTAATTAAAAGAACAAGTAGAATAAAAATAAGTTACCAATCAAATTAAATCAGTATTAACAACATGTATTTGTACTACAGGGGTGGCATAGAAGAACAAAAAGTGGCTTGAAGGTGAATTTTCATGGTTTATGCCTTCCACAGAATATATACAGTGGGTACGGAAAGTATTCAGACCCCCTTAAATGTTTCACTCTTTGTTATATTGCAGACATTTACTGAAATCATTTAAGTTAATTTTTTTCCTCATTAATGTACACACAGCACCCCATATTGACAGAAAAACACAGAATTGTGGAAATTTTTGCAGATTTATTAAAAAAAGAAAAACTGAAATATCACATGGTCCTAAGTATTCAGACCCTTTGCTGTGACACTCATATATTTAACTCAGGTGCTGTCCATTTCTTCTGATCATCCTTGAAATGGTTCTACACCCTTATTTGAGTCCAGCTGTGTTTGATTATACTGATTGGACTTGATTAGGAAAGCCATACACCTGTCTATAAGACCTTACAGCTTACAGTGCATGTCAGAGCAAATGAGAATCATGAGGTCAAAGGAACTGCCTGAAGAGCTCAGAGACAGAATTGTGGCAAGGCACAGATCTGGCCAAGGTTACAAAAAAAATTTCTACTGCACTTAAGGTTCCTAAGAGCACAGTGGCCTCCATAATCCTTAAATGGAAGACGTTTGGGACGACCAGAACCCTTCCTAGAGCTGGCCGTCCGGCCAAACTGAGCTATCAGTGAGAGAGGTAAAGAAGAACCCAAAGATCACTGTGGCTGAGCTCCAGAGATGCAGTCGGGAGATGGGACAAAGTTGTAGAAAGTCAACCATCACTGCAGCCCTCCACCAGTCGGGGCTTTATGGCAGAGTGGCCCGACGGAAGCCTCTCCTCAGTGCAAGACACATGAAAGCCTGCATGGAGTTTGCTAAAAAAAACACCTGAAGGACTCCAAGATGGTGAGAAATAAGATTCTCTGGTCTGATGAGACCAAGATCGATCTTTTTGGCCTTAATTCTAAACGGTATGTGTGGAGAAAACCAGGCACTGCTCATCACCTGTCCAATACAGTCCCAACAGTGATGCATGCTGTGGGGGTGTTTTTCAGCTGCAGGGACAGGACGACTGGTTGCAATCGAGGGAAAGATGAATGCGGCCAAGTACAGGGATATCCTGGACGAAAACCTTCTCCAGAGTGCTCAGGACCTCAGACTGGGCCGAAGGTTTACCTTCCAACAAGACAATGACCCACAGCTAAAAGAACGAAGGAGTGGCTTCACAACAACTCCGTGACTGTTCTTGAATGGCCCAGCCAGAGCCCTGACTTAAACACAATTGAGCATCTCTGGAGAGACCTAAAAATGGCTGTCCACCAACGTTTACCATCCAACCTGACAGAACTGGAGAGGATCTGCAAGGAGGAATGGCAGAGGATCCCCAAATCCAGGTGTGAAAAACTTGTTGCATCTTTCCCAAAAAGACTCATGGTTGTATTAGATCAAAAGGGTGCTTCTACTAAATGCTGAGCAAAGGGTCTGAATACTTAGGACCATGTGATATTTCAGTTTTTCTTTTTTAATAAATCTGCAAAAATGTCAACAATTCTGTTTCTCTGTCAATATGGGGTGCTGTGTGTACATTTAATGAGGAAAAAAATGAACTTAAATGATTTCAGCGAATGGCTGCAATATAACAAAGAGTGAAACATTTAAGGGGGTCTGAATACTTTCCGTACCCACTGTACATACATATAAATACATTTAGACCACTTAACTTAATGATTGCTATCTGGATGTAATGAGACTTTCAACCAGCATAACAAAAAATGTTTCTGAAGACAATTACCTATTACACCTCTAAATATTAAAGGTCTCTCACAGCCCCCCCCAGCTCCAAATTATCAATGAAAACCAGGTCTGTAAATGTTATGCATTTTGTGCCTCTTGTACCCTTGAAAAAGTTGAGAATCATTACCGTTTCAGTGGCGTTGATGCAAGCTGTTGAAAAAACACCTAATAAAAATTAAATGAATATGATAAAAGACTACCTCAATATTGTCATGTAGTTTCCATAATTCTTCCACAGACCTTAAAAAGTAAAAAAAAAAAAAAAAGTTAATTTATGCTATTAAAGAAACAGTTTTCCCAAAAATTAATTTAAATTCTGCACCACAAAGCCAACAGAACACTTCTAAAACTGTTAAAATAGATTGCAGTGTTTTTATTTGCTGAATGGAAAAGATGTTTAACAGAAGAAAAAAGTCCTTTTTGAGATTTTAAACAGTAAACAATTAATTTTAAAAGTAAACAATTCTTTCATTAAAAAGTTTGGGATTGGTAAGATTTTTCTATGTATCTATTCTGCTCACCAATGCTGCATTTTATTTAATCAAAAATACAGCAACAATAGTAATAATTTATTAAATTGTATTATAATTTAAAATAACTATTTTTTTGATGTCTTATCATATAATATATAATTTATTCCTGTGATTCAAAGCTGCTTTTCCAGCATCATTCACATGATCCTTCAGAAATCATTCTAAAATGCTGATCTGCTGCTCAAGAAACATTTCTGATTATCAGTGTTCAAAACAGTTGCGATGCTATATATTTTTTGGGATAACACTATTTTGTAAAAGTGTTTGTTGCTTTACCAATTTAATGCACCCTTGCTGAATAAAAGTAGTAAAAAAATTTTTTTTTTTAAATCGTACTGATCCCAAACTGTGAGCGGTAGTGTATTTCAATTTTGTAATTGTAAAAATGTAATTGTAACCAACTCTAGAAAACTGATCAACATAATTATGTTCATTAGGAAAAACGAATAAAATGTGCATCTTTATAACTGACCCAACTCCGAGACTTCCATCTATGAATGCAGAAATCCGTGGATACTGAAGAGTAGAAACATTAAGTAAAACATATTTCTGTCATGACAACTCTCTGAGGTATTGGCATGGTAATGTACATGACAATGTTAATGTGTTTGGTCTTGGCCAAAAAGATCTGGTACTCTAATGCTGTGGCAGAGCAAGCACCAAGACTTTGTACTGTCAATACATCCACAACATGATGTTCTGAGCATGTAAGAAATACTGCTGCTGCACATATGATATATATGTGATGCGATCTAGAAAAACCCAGGTACCATATGAAAGCTGGGTTCAAGCCCTTGCCATACTTTGAACATAACAAAAGTTATGGCTATCTTAATTTGGCTGATAGCTATGATTATTTCAGGAATGGAATTTTAAGAAAAACGGGTTTAAAGTGAGACGGGTTTCATTTTTAATTAACGGGTTTAACGAGAGCTGTCTGTCAGGAGCATCATTACACAAACAGACTAACGTTTCCCTGAAGAGGAGAGTTTTCTGTTGTTTATCATAGGCATAGTCTCTCTTTTGATTACTTTAGACAGCAAGAAAAGTGTACCTTGAAATTTTCATTTAGGAAAGCGAGCGCAACGCAAATGTTCGCGGACCTTTTCATATAACAAACTGTCACTGGATTCCTCTTTAGTAATTTAATCATCCGATCCTTCATCTCTGGATGGGAAATAATCCATTATAACATCATTTAGGGCACTGACATCAAGACTAAGCAGATTGAGACGAGGAAGATCGTTTAAGTGAGCAGCTACTTCACACTGCGTCGTTTTTTGTGCTCCGCCATCTCACGATATTAAAAAATGAATAGGGCTGCAACTAGCGATTATTTTGATAATTGATTAGTTAGTTGATTATTTTTTTGATTAATTGATTTATTTGCTTAAATCCCTTTTTTTAATTGACAAAAATCATAATATTCCACATCCTGCCCAATGTGCTTCAAACAAATGTGCCAACTGAATGTTATGAAAACAGTGCTTAATTTATTAGACCACCGGTCGTAATAAAGAGAAAAAAAATATCTGAAGAAAAACACTATACAGTGCTTGACTATTTTTTTTCATAGATAACCGCAATAATTATAGCATTAGAAATAGCCTTCTGTTACTAAAAACATATTGCATATTGGAGGACTAACCAATACAGAAAGCTAAAAAACGATTTTGGTAATCACCAATACTGTTAGTCTGGAGCAGCAGCGGCACAAACCTTATATAATTTGTTAAACACCTTACATAAATTGTTAAGTGAACAAAGATTAAATCTCTACATTAAAAATGATAAGAATAGCCTAATACAAATAATAAAGACGAATAAAAACAAACTCAGAGTTAACCAACAGGTGAGATGAATGTTCTGAAGGAACACGCATTCACTTTGCTCAGTCACATTTACTGTCGTTTCTTTATATAAAAGGCGGCTATGAAGCGTCTGATATTTATATATCAGATAATTACACAATGTTATCCCTTTACAGTTCCTACTCTTCATAAATATGTGCACTACATGTTTTCTTTTAAACCTAAATTTAACGTTCAACAACATATTTCAGCACAATTAATGTTTTTGCGCTGAGTATTAATTGTCTCCCTGTCTGACACGCTCATTCAGTAAAGATTTAAACTTAACACAGACTGTCAGGATGGACTTTTATGCAAAAATGGAAATGCTTTTGTGAATTTGTGACATTTACAGATAAGGATATGACCATAAACAGAAAGTTTTCATGCTGAGGATGCAAACGAATCTGTCAAAGCGCCTCACAGGTTGCTTTTTACGCTATTAGCCTAAAGTTTAAAATAAAGAATTCTCATGCCGCATCTCTCCTGCCGCATCTCATTCTGTTTCCTCCACTATTTTTAGATACATTTTGTCCATAGAAATGCGTCATTCAGTGCTGTAATTTGACATGACCCTCTGAAGTTGTAAGTGCACTGTGGGCGCACCCGATTAATCGATAATGAGAATCGTTGTCGATAATTTTCATTATCGATGATAATCGATTTTACCGATTAGTTCAAATCAAATCAAATCAAAATTTATTTGTTAAGCACCTTAAAAAACACAGCGTGTACCAAAGTGCTGTACGACTCCATGAACATAATAAAAACATAGATATAGATAATAATATAGAAACACAGATAAAACGCAGTGACATAAGATAAAACAGAATAAAATACATAGTAAATAATAATATACAAAATAAATAAGATAGTTGTTGCAGCCCTAAAAAATAAATAAATAAACTTTGCATACCATAGTTTACACAGGACTTGCGGGGAATGTGCATTGATACACCATTATTAAATATGTTACATGGTTTATTTCGTTAACTGTTTTTTTGTGGTGTTTAGAGAAAGCACCTCTGCAGCGCATTCTTAACGCAATTGCTATATTTCTGAACTAAACAAGTGAATTTTGCCAAGGTATTTTCAGAGATGATAGACAAGATGTTTTAGAATAATAATTTAACGAAAACCTGATTTTGACAAAAAAAATTGACATTCAACCTATTTATCGAATTTCCTGAAAAACCCAATGCGACATCCGATGGCTTTTCCCAGATCGCACCACATATATGAAATATCCCCATATAGCATACATGAATCACTATGTAGCATATCTATACAGGTGGAGCTGGGGAAGGTGAAGGGTTTCTGAAGTGATGCACTGCTATGGCAAGCACTAGCCAAGCATTTGAATGTTAAGCAGCAAGCTCATTGGCTGCTGATACAGAAGAGAACTAATCAGCTACGCCATTAAACCTATCAGACTGTGCCATCTAGTTTCATGTTAGAACTTTGGATTAAGTTAAATATCCGCTATTCAAGACAACTGATTGCTTAATTGGATACAAATGAGAAGCACTCACAAAAGGCCTGAGAACAGCAGAAATCAACTTCTTAATGAAGCCTGGAGTGCCAAGCTTAGTGGTCTGACCACAGAGACACGGGTCAACGGGGTCTCCCTTCCTGAAAAGCACACAATATACAACAAGCATGTGGTTACTATGCATTAGAGGTGACTATAGTGCCTTTAATGGAAATCTGAATGTGCTGATAACAGACGTACATATTACTGAGGAAGGTACGACCTCCATCACTGAAGACCCCTCTCAAAGTCAACTCATGCATGGTATGGTAGAGCCGCAGGGGTTGGAATGGAACCAGCTAAAATGTAAACGCCTTGTTAGAATATCAGCTTCTCAAGTCTTTATCACATTTGTGTGTTGACACAGCCATTTACCTTCAGATGCATGGTCTTTAAAGGGTTCATCAGATGCAAAACTCACTTTTACAAGTTGTTTGAAAATTAATGTGTGTTGGCAGTTTGTGTACACAACCACCCTACAATGATAAAAATCCACCCGGTGGAATTTTTTTAATCTTAAAAGGTAATATCCCCTTTTTAAAATCTGGTCATTCTCAGCTTCTTGTCGTTGTGACGAAACACAGTTGATTGACATGAGCGTCTTACCTTAGACCCGCCCTCACCGAACTGAAACAGTCCGAATACGATCGCCATTGTTTACTCCCAACATCTGAGCCGCTTAAGAGTCACAGGACAACGTTACTTTCATTTTTAAAAGGAAAGCGCCGATCCCAATCTACATATGTGTGAATCATTCGTAATGCAGCTTCAGCCACAGCAGAAGTGAGTATAAGGGTATAAGAGTATAAATGCATCTTTGCAAACGATGTGCTTGCCGTTAAATGCAGCTAAACGCGGTTACAGTAAACATTACAGCTCGTAATCCCTCATTATTTGCATTTAAAGGGCCAATGCGATAAAATGAGCTGATATTTTGCAGAGCTGATTTTGACAAGGTAAAAGTTTTTTTTTACACTACTATTGAGAATTTTTAACCAAATTATATCAGAGACTTTTCATTAAGACCCTAAAGAATCATATGAACTTGTGGAAAATGGGCATCCGATGACCCCTTTAAAGCAATTTGGACATTCACAACCGATTCATAACCATTGTTGTGTGTTAACGGTTTAAAAAGTGCATTTTCTTTCTTAGTGCACCAACAAGCTGCCATTGGCTTACATTATGAGTTAAACAGATTGTAGCTGATCAGTGATACGTTCAGACAAGGTCCCATGTTTCAGCACGCAAGTCATTTGCAGATTTGTTGCAAAATGTAACATTTGTAGTATGTTAAATTATATAAAATAGTAGCTGTTCTGTGCTCTGGTGCGGTTATGCGTAATCAAATGAACCAAGCTTTGGGGGTCAAACGCGCTCAGGCACTTACTTCAGAACATACAACCTGCGGCAACAGTGTAAAAGAAGCCTATTTCCACAGTAAAACCACAGACTGCAGCTGAGAAAGCTGCTAAGACTAGTCTTAAAAAGTTAGTCATGTAATTTTTTTCCTTCTAGACTGGTCATAACTTTTTCAAATCAGTTACAAAAAGCTAGACTGCTCTCTAATTGATAGTTGGTCAAACTAGTTCTTAAAGTTGCAGAATAAAAATTTCCTGATGATTTACTCACACCCATGTCATCCAAAAAAGGTCTTTCTTTCTTCAGTCGCAAAGAAATTACATTTTTTTGAGGAAAACATTCCAGGATTTTTCTTCATATAGTAAACTTCAATGATGCTCAACAGATTGGAGGCAGTTTTAATTCAACTTCAAAGGGCTCTAAACGATCCCAGCTGTGGAATAAGTGTCTTTTCTTGCAAAACGATCGATCATTTTCTTTATATTTATATAAAATTATATTTAAAGACAATACACTAGTATTGCGATGCAAATACGTACTCAATTCAACTTCAAAATCGCCCTGCATCGCTGATTTACCTTTTTTTAATGTAAAGGGTGATTGACCTTCTTTGCACGTTCACTTTGTAAACACTGGGTCGGTACTTCTGCAGCGATGTAGAATGATTTAGAAATTGGAGGAGAAAATGAGATGGAAGTTTTTTGACATACCCTAACTGTATTGAACCGGAGTGCACAAGGTATGCATGCACATCACAGAGGTAAAAAAAGTATGACAATTGTTAATTTTTTTTTAGCAAATAACTAGATAAGACCATTATTCCTCGTCTGGGATCATTTACAGACCTTTAAAGCTGCATTTGAACTGCATTTTGGAAGTTCAAACTCGTGGGCACCATAGAAGTCCACTATATGGAGAACATTTCAGAAAATGTTTCCTCAAAAAAACAAAACAATTTCTTTACGACTGAAGAAAAAAAGACATGAACATCTTGGATGACAAGGGGGTGAGTAAATTATCTGTACATTTTTGTTCTGGAAGTTAACTTTCTCCTTTAAGTTTTTTGAGGAAAAGATTCCAGAATTTTTCTCCATATAGTGGACTTTAATGGTGCTCAACAGATTGAATAATAAAATAATAATTAAAATGCAGTTTCAATGCAGCTTCAAAAGGCTCTAAACAATCCCAGCCGTGGAATAAGTGTTTTATCCAGAGAAACAATCTGTAATTTTCTTTAAAAAATATATTTATACACTTTTTAACCACAAATGCTTATCTTGTCTAGCTCTGCGATGCACTCTGTGCATTTCGGTTCAATACAGTTAGGGTATGTGGAAAAATTCCCATTTCATTTTGGAAGACTTTGAGTGAATATAAATGGTAGATTGTTATAGAAAGGAACATTTAAAGGATAAAAAAAAGGAATTAGAGAGAATCAATAAATGATGAATAATTTATTGCTATTGTGTGAATAATATGCAATCATGTAACCAATAAAAAAACAACTGTAGTCTAATTACGAGTATTTCAAAATGTAATTTTCTCTAATTACAAGTACTTCATTTTTTAAATCTGATTACATAATCCAGATTACATGTAATAAGTTACTACCCAGCTCTGAGTATATAAATTGTAATTTTTTTTGTAGATTGTAAATTTGATTGTGTAGAGCCCTTTAAAGCTGCAGTGAAACTGCATTTTTATCATTCAATCTGTTGAGCACCATTGAAGTCCACTATATGAAGAAGAATCCTGGAATGTTTTCCTTAAGAAACGTAATTTCTTTGCGAAAGACATGAACATCTTGGATGACATGGGGCTGAGTAAATTATCAGGAAATTTTTATTTTGGGAGTAGAGTAATCCTTCAAGGGTATGTATATGCAACTGTGCCCCAGGTCTTAAAGGGACAGTAGTCCATAAATATCTGCTGCTAATCAAACAAAACATACACTGTAAAAAGTTTTCACCAGTTTCAACATAAAAACTTAAGTTTAGCAGCTGCCTTAAGATTGTAAGTTAAATCAACGTAAGTCATTTAAACTCACAAGTTATATCAACTCATTTTTATTGTAATAAGTTAAAATGACGTAGTTTTAAGCTGATTTAACTTAAAAACTTATGAACTTTTTGTAGCTTTAATTTCTACAGTGAGCACTATTCAGTGTTATTTTACACATACACACATTTCTGTACCTGAATACTATTGTCGGACCTGTTTGTTATATTGTATTTATCCATGCTTGTAATTTGTGTATTTGTTCTTATTGTATTATTTATTGACCTTTCACTTCAATCATTTCGAACTTTCTTAGGCTAGTAGTTTTTGCTGTTGTTTTAAAGAGGTACCAAAAGTGAGTTTTAAGTAATAGAAAGTTACATTGATATAAAATATTTATTTTCTCACAGATCCGAAAATGATCTGAACCATGAGATTACATAACAACTGTTAACGCAATGTGTTTGTGTACCGTGTGCCCCGCTCTCTCCAGCAGGTCCTTAGTCTCCCTGAAGGCCCTGGCCATGCTTGGAGATGGCTGCTGGTACCCATCGTTCTCATAATAACCAATCCTCAGGGGCTCTGAGCTCTCATACACCTGTTTAATAAGAGCAAAGTATCATAGATTCTGCATTTGCAACACATCACAAATACAGGCATCTGATGTTTGATGTTAAATAGGGAACCTCTTGGTTGAATAGTATGGGAGGGATGGTGGGGTCCAAGGAAAACATGTCCTGGCAGAGCAACGCCCGCATAAACAGTGCCAAGCTTTCGACGTCCCTTCCCATAGGGCCAATGGAGGACAACACTGAAAACCAGCACAATGTAACAATGAGACAACATACCATACATGATGTTCTTTTTATCTACAGTTCAAAACTAGTCCAGCAGGATGATAGATGTGATCTCACCTGATTTCTGACCTCTGACGCATGAATTAATTCCTTGAAGACTAAACATAGATGATTAGAAAAAGCAAAACAGACAAGAACACAAAAATCAATAACAGGTAATGAGAAATTACATATTATAGCATTTTTACAAAGTGACATTATTAACAGGTCCAAAAATGATATGATCTAGACATGTTTTTTTCCCATTTACACGATTGATAAAGGGCATTACATTGTGGTTGTTGTGCGGAATCGTTTCCTTCAATGCCTCTCATTTACAATAAAATATGTATTTTTAATATTTGTGACCCTGGACCACAAAACCAGTCATAAGGTTAAATTTGACAAAACTGAGAATTATACATCATATGAAAGCTCAATAAATAAGCTTTCTATTAATGTATGGTTTGTTAGGATAGGACAATATTTGGCTGAGATACATCTATTTGAAATCGGAAATCTGAGGATGCAAAAAAATCAAAAAGACTGAGAAAATCACCTTTAAAGTTGTCCAAATTAGGTTCTTAACAATGCATATTACAAATCAAAAATTACATTTTGATATGTTTACAGTAGGAATTTTACAAAAAATCTTCATGGAACATGAACTTCACTTTTTGGCATAAAAGAAAAATCAAAAATTTTGACCCATGCAATGTATTTTTGGCTATTGCTACAAATATACCCCAGCGATTTAAGACTGGTTTTGTGGTCCAGGGTCACATTTATGATTTCTTGTCAGCAGCAATGGGTATATTCATGGCAAAAACAATTGCATCACTCAATCAATTCGATCATTACCTTTCAAAATAATGTTTACAATAATTTAACAATTTTGTCTTAAAAAGTCAACATACAAAAAATAGCAGTGATATACACTGATCCCAGATTTTTTTATGTTTTTTAAAGAAGTCTCTTATTGTTATCAAAGTTTTATTTATTAGATCAGGAATACAGAAAAAAAGTAATAATATGAAATATTATTGCAATTTAATTTTTTTTTTTTTTTTTTACATATTTTAAAATAAAATGTATTTAAAAAGAACAGCATTTATTCAAAATAGAAATACTATCATTTTTTTATCAGTTTAACACATCCTTGCTGAATAAAAGTATTAAGTTCTTACAAAGAAAGAAAGAAAAAAAAAATACCCCAAACAAAAGATTACAAAAAAAGTACTATTTTAAATAAATGCTGTTCTTTTTAATGTTTTATTCATCAAAGAATCCTGGAAAAAGCATCGCAAAAATAAATATTAAGCAGCACAACTGTTCCCAACATTGATAGTAAATGTGACCCTGGACCACAAAACCAGTCATAAGGGTCAATTTTTTTAAACTGATAATAAGCATTTCATTGATGTATGGTTTGTTAGGATATTTGTCTGTGATACAACTATTTCCAAAAAGGAATCTGAGGATGCAAAAAAATCTAAATATTGAGAAAATTCCCTTTAAAGTTGTTTAGAGTCTGTGCAAGTTCCTTTTCTATTTGCTAAAATTAAGTTTATCCAGGTATACACTTGCCAAAATGTTTTGGACCATTCACTTCTGCTGCAGATACTTGCTTGTCTGACGTTGATAAATGAGATGGTACGTTTTTCATGATTGGATGATTTAGCTTTTTTTTAATATTGAGACAAGTTACCAAGATGAATATCAATATGTAACTTTTCAGCCCCATATTCAGTATCATCAGATGCATACGAACCTTAGCCTCTTTGCCGTGGGCTTAAATCCACAAATGCCACAGAAGGATGCTGGGATACGAATGCTCCCACCAATGTCAGTGCCTATGCCCAGGATGGAGCCACCTCCTCCAATCAGAGCTCCTTCCCCTCCGGAGGAACCACCAGGTGTCTTCTGAAGGTTGTATGGGTTCAAGGTTTGCCCATAAATGGGGTTCCCGCAGTCATAACTACAGTACATAAAAATACAAAGACAGTGGATACAAAGGTACAAAGTCTCTTTCCAGAACCTTCAATCTTCTTCTAAATGTCTACCAGATCTGCTGAGACCATCACAACCTACAAGAAACATTTAAAGACACACCTCTGCATTTACAGTATCTCACAAAAGTAAGAACACCCCTCACATTTCAGCAACCATTTTAGTATATACAGTCGTGCCCAAAAGTTTTGAGAATGACACAAATATTAGTTTTCACAAAGTTTGCTGTTAAACTGCTTTTAGGTCTTTGTTTCAGTTGTTTCTGTGATGTACTGAAATATAATTACAAGCACTTCATACGTTTCAAAGGCTTTTATCGACAATTACATGACATTTATGCAAAGAGTCAGTATTTGCAGTGTTGGCCCTTCTTTTTCAGGACCTCTGCAATTCGACTGGGCATGCTCTCAATCAACTTCTGGGCCAAATCCTGACTGATAGCAACCCATTCTTTCATAATCACTTCTTGGAGTTTGTCAGAATTAGTGGGTTTTTGTTTGTCCACCCGCCTCTTGAGGATTGACCACAAGTTCTCAATGGGATTAAGATCTGGGGAGTTTCCAGGCCATGGACCCAAAATTTCAAAGTTTTGGTCCCCGAGCCACTTAGTTATCACTTTTGCCTTATGGCACGGTGCTCCATCGTGCTGGAAAATGCATTGTTCTTCACCAAACTGTTGTTGGATGAAGTTGCTGTTGGAGGGTGTTTTGGTACTATTCTTTATTCATGGCTGTGTTTTTGGGCAAAATTGTGAGTGAGCCACACATGAATGGTCTCAGGATGCTTTACTGTTGGCATGACACAGGACTGATGGTAGCGCTCACCTTTTCTTCTCCGAACAAGCCTTTTTCCAGATGCCCCAAACAATCGGAAAGAGGCTTCATCTGAGAATATGACTTTCCCCAGTCCTCAGCAGTCCATTCGCCAGACTTTTTGCAGAAGATCAATCTGTCCCTGATGTTTTTTTTGGAGAGAAGTGGCTTCTTTGCTGCCCTTCTCGACACCAGGCCATCTTCCAAAAGTCTTGGCCTCACTGTGCGTCAGATGCGCTCACACCTGCCTGCTGCCATTCCTGAGCAAGCTCTGCACTGGTGGCACTCCGATCCCGCAGCTGAATCCTCTTTAGGAGACCATCCTGGCGCTTGCTGGATTTTCTTGGACGCCCTGAAGCCTTCTTAACAAGAATTGAACCTCTTTCCTTGAAGTTCTTGATGATCCTTTAAATTGTTGATTAGGTGCAATCTTAGTAGCCACAATATCCTTGCCTGTGAAGCCATTTTTATGCAACGCAATGATGGCTGCACGCGTTTCTTTGCAGGTCACCATGGTTAACAATGGAAGAACAGTGATTTCAAGCATCACCCTCCTTTTAACATGTCAAGTCTGCCATTCTAACCCAATCAGCCTGACATAATGATCTCCAGCCTTGTGCTCGTCAACATTCTCACCTGAGTTAACAAGACGATTACTGAAATGATCTCAGCAGGTCCTTTAATGACAGCAATGAAATGCAGTGGAATTAAGTTAATTTTCATGGCAAAGAAGGACTATGCAATTCATCTGATCACTCTTCATAACATACTGGAGTATATGCAAATTGCTATTATAAAAACTTAAGCAGCAACAGCAAATATTTCCAATATTTATTTCTCAAAACTTTTGGTCACGACTGTATTCTCAAGGGACAACACTATAGAACCGAAACTTGGATTTTTTTTTTTTATATATATGCCAGATATTTGTTATCTGGCACTGCCTTAATCATCCTGGGCATGGAATTGACCAGAGCTGCACAGGTTGTTGCTGGAATCTTCTTCTACTCCTCACAGAGCTGCTGGACTTTAGACACACAGTGCTTCTCCACCTTACACTTAAGGATGCTCCACAGGTGCTTAATAGGATTCAGGTCTGGAGACATACTTGGCCACCCCATCACCTTCACCTTCACCTTCCTCCTGCAAGGCAGTTGTCATCTTGGTGGTGTGTTTGGGATCGTTATTATGTTGGAAAACTGCCATTCGGCCTAGTTTCTGGAGGGAAGGCATCATGTTCTGTTTCAGCATGTACAGTACATAATGGAATCCATGTTTCCCTCAATGAACTGCAGCTCCCCAGCACCAGCAGCACTCACGCAGCCCCAGACCATGATGCTTGACTGTAGGCAAGACACAGTTTTCTTGGCACTCCTCATCAGGGCATCACCACACATGCTGGACACCATCTGTGCGAAACAAGTTTATCTTATGGTCTCATCAGACCACAGGACATGGTTCCAGTAATTCATGCTCTTGGACAGGTTGTCTTCAGCAAACTGTTTGCAGGCTTTCTTGTGAGCCAGCTTCAGAAGAGGCTTCCTTCTGAGACGACGCCTATGCAATCCAACTGGTTACAGTGTGCGGCGTATGTTCTGAGAACTGACAAGCTGACCTTCTACTATTGCAACCTTTAAAGCAATGCTAGCAGTTTTTTGAAGCCAGGTTCTGCACAGATGCACAGAACGAGATGCACAGAACGAGTGCTCGACTTCATTGATCGACCCTTGCAAGGCCTGTTCTGAATGGAACCCATCTTGGAAAACCTGTGTATGACCCTGACCACTGAAGTGTAACTCACTTTCAGGGTGTTCCCGAACCTCTAATAGCCTTGGCCATCTTTGTGGAGAGCAACAATTCTTATTCTCAAATCGTAAGAGAGTTGTTTGCCATGAGATGCCATGTTGAACATCCAGTGATCAGTATGAGAGAATTGTACTTAAAGCAGCAAATTTTAATTGCTCTAATACAAGATACACAACTTTGTATGGGCATGTGGCTTTGCATGTTTAAACAACATACTGCTGTTATCACTTAGGATGTTACTCACTTTTGTTGTCAGCTATTTTGACAATAATGGCTGTATGTAGAGTTATTTTCAGAGGACAGTAAATCTATACTGCTATACAAGCTGCACATTGACTACTCTAAATAATATCCAATGTTACATTTCTATAGTATTGTCCCTTGAGAAGATATACTAAAATGGTTGCTGAGATGTGAGGGGTGTACTCACTTTTGTGAGACACTGTTTATTTCATCTCTAACGTCTGAACTACTCCAGCTGACCCCAGAAACTTGCCATTTGTGATCAAGGTCACTGAAAAAACAACTTTTACCTCTCATAAAATGTATAATGATTGTGGAGCCCTATGTGTTTATGGCTGGCGTTAGACAGGATGTACCATACATTGGTCTTATCTTGGGAAAATCATGGTTTGAGCATAAGTTACGACTTAGATCTTACACATTCCCATGTAATAGCCGCCCATAATGTCATAATACCATTTTTAACAGATGCCAATAAAATCTGTTCTGTTACTGAAGTTTGCAGGAAAGAACTGAAGTGCTTCTAGTATGTTGGACTGGTACTTTTAGAAACATTAGTTATAGGAATGTTCGGCCTTGGACTACGTGTCTCTGTTCCATAGATAAATGTTTCAAAATAGTAACATTGATTTGTGAGATGAGCAGCTGAACTGCATGAATAAGGCTACTGGAAAAATGCTAAATAATATTCTTCATTAAAAGGAAAAAAGAATGAAAGAAATCAAATGAAATAATCAAATAAAATTAAGCCTATCTTTAGGAGCATTACCCCTTTTTTTTCTTCAACTTTTTCCATTTGTTTATGCACAGCAAAAAATTAAGAATTAAGATACATTTACTAGATAAGCAAAGTGACATAAGATATTTAGTCTTGTTTTAAGCAAAATGCACTTAATTTAGTTTTTTTCCCCCTGGAAACAAGTAAAATTATTTGCCAGTGGGGTAGGTCAAATATTCTTAAATCAAGAGTATTTTACTTACCCCATTGGCAGATAATTTTATTTATTTTAAGCAAACTGTGCTTAATTTAGTTTTTCCCCCTGAACACAAGACTAAATATCTTATGTAATTTTGCTTATTTAGTAAACTCATCTTAATTTAAGAATTTTTAGATATTTCGACTAGAAACAAGACAAAAATACTAAGTAAGATCAGCCTTTTTTGGAGTGCGGATACTATAGGAATAAACGGGAATTGCTGTAAGCCAAATTCCACCTGTTGCAAAAAGTCTGTGACTTCTCCTGTAAAACCAATTTTATTTTTGTTATTGTAAACTCTAAAAATGGTTTAGTCTAAAACATGTTTTAGATTAGCCATTAAACTGTCAGTTTAATAAATGATAGGCTATTTCCTTAAAAAAGCTGTTTGTTCAGCATAGTGAAGCCTCTTAAAAAGAAACAGCGTCTGGTCTCCTTCCCTGAGTTGCACTGTTAGATTTAACCTTTACACTTTTTTGGATAGAGGTTGCAGGCATGCCTTCTAGTAGGTTTGGTTAAGATTCATCCCTAAATAAACGCACCTGATCCATCTTATATCACGCCCTTCAGGTTTATATGAAAACTACATTGTGTGTGGTTTGGAGCAGGGTTTGAACTAAACTCTGCAGAAACTGAGTTTGACACCTGTGTTGTACAGTGTTGTTTGAGAATTACTGAGATATTGTAATAGTTTTCATTAATATCTTGATATATCTCGTCATTTCGACCTGCAACGCAGGATTCGCTAAACACTTGTCCATGAAAGATAAGTCCATACCTTTTTTATTTGGACGTATGATAAGTATAAGTATAAGTATGATTAACACGTTATGTGTACATTTTCAATTTAGTGCTCAAAATATCATTTTTTTGTGCTAATATGTGCTGTATACCTAGTGCAGCTTTCCAGGTAAACCACGATATTACTGTCTTACTGAAATAGTTCTATAATATTCGCTGTGAACACACTATTTCCTAAGTATGTGTCGGTTCATGACTGTTGTTGTTCTAATTACTTTGTTTAATAATAAACAAATATTTTGGTTTACAAACTGTATTGTTTCATCAGTTTATCACATTAGCTCTCAACTAACATATCCACCTTTATTGTTTTGTTAAGTGTTTAGAGTTCTGCAGCTAAACTTTAGCTGTGGGCACGATTCGCTTGCATTGTAATGTATATGGAAAGACCAATTACAACAGACTTGGCCAGTGACCAATCACAGCAGAGTAGGCTTACGGGTTTTACTGACCTTAAACGGGGTCAAGTTCATATGATTCTTTAGGGTCTTAATGAAAAGTCTCTAATATACTTTGGTTAAAAATTCTCAATAGTAGTGTAAAAAAAACCTTTTACCTTGTCAAAATCAGCTCTGCAAAATTTCAGCTCATTTTAAGACATGGCCCCTTTAAATGTCAGCGAGATCTACTCGCCCCGCCCCTCTCTGGGATTATGTTTACTTTAGCCACGTTTATCGGCGAAACTTGCCAACAAGCACATAAAACCATTATAAAAATCATTTGCAAAGATGCATAAAAACCCTTATACTCACTTCTGCTGTGGGTGAAGCTGCATCAGGAACAATTCGCACGAAGATAGATGAATATGTAGATCGGGATTGGCGCTTTCCATTTAAAAACGAAAGTAACGTTAAACCTCTGGGTCTTCAGCGGCTCAGATGTCGGTAGTAAATGACTACAGCTATGTTCATTATTACATCCAACAACAGAACACCTCAATCGCTCAATTAGAGTCTTCCTCTGCACCTGAGTCAACACAGTAAGGGTCGTATTCGGACTGTTTCAGATCGGTGAGGGCGGGGCTAAGGTAAGACGCTCATGTCAATCAAATGTATTTCGTCACAACGACAAGGAGCTGAGAATGAACTGATTTTAACAAGGTGACATTACTTTTAAAGATTAAAAAAATACCACTGGGTGGATTTTTATCATTGTAGGGTGGTTGTGTACACAAACTGCCAACACACATTAATGTTCAAACAACTTGGAAAAGTTAGTTTTGCATCCGATGATCCCTTTAAAGGAGTAGTTCACTTTCAGAACAAAAATGTACAGATAATGTACTCACCCCCTTGTCATCCAAGATGTTCATGTCTTTCTTTCTTCAGTTTTTGAGGAAAACATTTCAGGATTTCTCTCCATATAATGGACTTCTATGGTGCCCCTGAGTTTGAAATGCAGTTTAAATGCAGCTTCAGAGGGCTCTAAACGATTATAACCAAGGAAGAAGGGTCTTATATTGCAAAACGATGGGTTGTTTTCTAAAAACATTTACAATTTATATACTTTTTAATCTCAAACGCTTGTCTTGCCGAGCTAGACAAGATGAGCATTTGAGGTTGAAAAGTATACTTTTTTTTTTTAAATAACCCATTGTTTTGCTAAATAAGACCCTTCTTTCCTCGGCTATAATCGTTTAAAGCCCTCTGAAGCTCCATTTAAGCTTGCATTTTGGAAGTTTAAACTCGGGGGCCACCATAGAAGTCCATTATATGGAGAGAAATCCTGAAATGTTTTACTCAAAAAACGACTGAAGAAAGAAAGACATGAATATCTTGCATGACAAGGGGGCGAGTACATTATCTGTAAATTTTTGTTCTGAAAGTGAACTACTCCTTCAAACTCAAAACCATTTTTGCCAAGTCCATAGTTTTCCCGCAGAAGTGGGCTACTTTAACACTGTGGCCGCAGGTTGTTTTTGATGTAAACGTGGGTTGAAGCGACTCCAATAACATCATATTTAGTCCCTGAAACACAAATTTACCAGGGGAACCCTGACAAAAAGAAACCTTGTATTTTATCCCCCGGAATGCGATTTTGAATGGAGGACCCCCGCTAGAAACACTTCAAACTAGTTTTGAGTAGCAATTGGGCAGGTTTTGTTCTGAAAACCTGGGAACCCTGCTCAGAAATGCTTAAAATGACTCATTCCAAAATCATTGCAAAATTATTCTAATATTAAATGTATATTCTGAGAAAATTACAAGTTTTCTGATCTTAGATGCATTTAAACCTGTTGTAGGGGACTCCGACACAATATTATGACACTTTAAAATACTGTATGATCTGCTCTTTAAATAAACAAAAAAATACTGCACCATTGACTTTAGACCATGTTTTAGTTGGTCAATGGCACAATTGTTTTTCAATTGTCTCAAAATAGCAACGCATCAACAATTCGCTAAACACACGTTTTCAGACCAGCAACAGATGGGCGAAAGTGCATTTGTTATTTAAATAATAAGGTGCTAGGGCTAAGCAATTTTTCGGATTTTATCGATTAATTCGAATTTAATGTTTTGCCATGATTTTATTTTTTTAGAAATCGAGGAATCGTGATTTTGACTAGAATTAGACACTTTGACAATATGCCAATGATAACAGTAAAAAGAAAAGAACGATTCAACTGTCATATCGCTAGGCGCCATTCACACTTAATTGCGCTTTCGTGTTGACAAAGATGCAACACAGAAAGTGGAATAGGAAAAATATGCATGATGGGAGTGAACTTCTTTTAACCTGAGCACCGCATTTTTATAATGCCATTTCATGCATGAGATGCTGCAAGAGACACGAGTGCAGCAGTCAAAAGCGCTAAGGTTTATACAGAAAAACAATGGAAAATCACTGCAATCGAATAAAAAAACCTGTGAAGAACTACTACTGTTATGTATAGTTATGCTCATATATTTACATTCCCCTTTGCAGAATATGCTAAAATCAAATGCTAAAAGCTGTCTTTATTTTGTAGATTGTGTTTAACACACAAAAGAGTGATGATCAGGTCAACACACAGAAGTACAGAAATTCTACATTGATTTAAAAAAAAATACTCAGAAGATACTCCGAATTTTCTGGATTGGGTCGGATCTGAAAAAATGGTATCATTGCATGCCTAATTACGATGGGAGCGGAAGTGGATATAGGAAGTGTGGTAAAGGTTTATTTTACAAACACTAGGAAACAGTTCTATAGGACAAGCTTTCTTTATGTACACAATAATAATCTTTTACATTGTAATCCTTTCATTTTTAATATTTGGGATGTTTGTGTGCTGCTGCGCGTCCAGTGTACAGGCCTTGTGCACCTGCCTATAGGCGCATATTACTAACACACCCTTTAAATAAATAAAAATACTGTGCCACTCACTTCAGACCATGTTTTAGTTGGTCAATGGTGCACTCATTTTTAATTGGCTTCAAATTAACTTGTTTTCGATGCAGTACATGAGCAACTAGACTAACTGCATGGTCTCTTCAAACACTCCAGTTGGCTAAAGATTGTTTTCTTGTCCTGCAAGTTATTTGATATTACCAGGTTTTCCCATTTTGATTTTTCCCCCAGAAATGATGTGGCGTTTACTCACTTGAGAAGACCTTGTGGTATGTTGGTCTTGATGAACGGGATGGCGCCCTGCTTCTTCAGCACTGTAACCAGCACACTGTCCATGAGCGCAGGCTGATCCAGCTTACTCACCACACCACAGGAAGTGTCATGACCCTGCTCACACAAACAGGATGTTACATACACCGCAAACAGAACCACACTTCTTTGAACCAGCCTAACCCATCTTATTCACCTCATATGCAATGTTGTCCTTGATGCTGATGGGCACTCCATACAAAAGACCTTTCTTTTGAGTGTTGATATCTTTCAGCTGCGCCTCACACTCCATTATGATCTCAGTGCTGCAGTTCAGATTCTTATTCACCTCCAAAGCCTTTGAAGTATGACATTACACAACTCAACAATCAGTATTATTTAACGGCACTTTACCAGTTGCTCAAAAATACCATTTGTGACCATAGACCACAAAACCTTAAGTAGCACATGCATATTTATAGCAATAGCACAACTATAGCACAACTGTACATATCACCTATTTATTTGTCAATTTATTTTTTACAAATTATAATTATTATTTTTTATTTTATTTTTGGTCTATTTATGCTTACATATTGTCTGTGCGTTGTTGTCTCTGTGTACTGGAAGCTAATAACACTGTAACAAATTTCTTGTATGCGCAAGCATACTTGGCAATAAAGCTCTTTCTGATTCTGATTCTGATAGAAAGCGATACATTGTATGGGTCAAAATTAACGTTTTTTTTTAAATGCCAAAAAACATTCGAATATTAAGAAGAGATCGTGTTCCATGAATATATTTTGTCAATTTCCTACTGTAAATATGTCAAAACTTAATTTTTGATTAGTAATATGCAATAAAATTTAAAGGTGATTTTCTCAATATTTTGATTTTTTTGCATCCTCAGATTCTAGATTTTCAAATAGCTGCATCTCAGCCAAATCTTTACCTATATAAACCATACATCAATGCAAATCATATATATTCAGCTTTCAGATGCTGTATAAATCTCAATTTCGAAAAAATTATACTTATTATTGGTTTTGTGGTTTAGGGTCACATATAGGTTTGTTTTCTAATAATATAATAATGCTTCTCTTTTTTAAAAGGAGAGATTATTTCTTAATAATGCTATAGCTGACATTTATAATATTAATACAAACATGAGCAAAACTATTAGTAAATAAAAATACTGTGCCACTCACTTCAGACCATGTTTTAATTGGTTAATGGCACAATCATTTTCAGCTGGCTTCTAATTAACTTTATTTTTTCCAGTAAATGAGCCACTAGACTAACTGAATGGTCTCTTAATACACTCCGGTTGGCAAAAGATTGTCTTCTTGTCCTGCAAGTTATTTGATATTACCAGGTTTTCCCATTTTGAATTTGTTCACCTCCAAAGCTTTGGAAATATGACATTACAAAACTCAACAATCAGTTTTAAATTTAAAACGAGAGATTATTTCTTAATAATGCTATAGCTGACATTTATAATATTAATACAAACATGAGCAAAACTATTAGTAAATGTTGTGTACAAAAGACTGCACAAGACATGACAGCTCAAAGTCTCAAAGTTTTGCAATTAAAATGTTAATTGTAAACCTCTGAAGTTGGCCATAAACTCATAAATCGTATAGTTGTATGCACAGTCACAACCTTTTCCATAAAGGCATAAAGCACAGCGTCTGGCTGTAAAGAGCCATCCTTGAGTTTTCCAGTGAGCTCAGGCAAAGACAGAGACACTATGGAGCTGCTCTTAAAGTCTGGATTCTGGAAAGATGCAAGAAACAAATATTAGATATTTATACAATCAATCTATAACAAAGGAGACTGGGGCTAGCTAAGATTTTTTCTGTGTTTTTTCTGTGTTCTCTTTTGCTCACCAAGCCCACATTTATTTGATCAAAAAGTACAGCAAAAACAGTAACATTTTAAAAATATTTTTACTATTTTAAATATTTTTTTCTATTTGAATATATTTTAAAATGCATTTTTTTTTCTGTGATCGAAGCTAAATTTTCAGCATCATCACTCCAGTCTTTAATGTCACATGATCCTTCAGAAATCATTACTCAATACTGAGTAAAAAAATTTCAGGATTTGATAAATAGAAAGATCCAAAGATCAGCATATATCTAAAAATAAAAAGATTTTGTCACATTATATACTATACCATTCAAAAGTTTGGAGTCAGTATTTCATTTTATATATTTTTTTTTAATTATAGAAATTAATACATTTATTTATCAAGAACGCTTAAAATGAATCAAAAGTGAAGATTAAGATATTTATAATGTTACAAAAGACTTCTATTTTAGATAAATGCTGTTCTTCTGAACTTTCTATTCATCACAGAAACCAGAAAACAAATCTACTCAGCTGTTTTCAACATTATAATAATAATAATAATAATAATAAATGTTTTGAGCAGCAAATCAGAATATTAGAATGATTTCTGAAGGGTCATGTGACTGGAGTAATGATGCCATAAATTCAGCTTTAAAATCACAAGAATAAATTATATTTTATAATGTATTCAAATAGAAAATGGTTCTTTTAAATAGTAAAAATATTAATTTTTTTTTTACTGTACTTTGGATCAAACAAATGCAGGGTTGGTAAGCATAAGAGACATATAAATTTTTTTTATAAATCTTACTGTTCAAAAACTTTTGACTGGTAGTGTATAAGTACATATTTTCTCCAGAGATGGTTTTATATGTTGGTTTCTAAATGTTTAGTTAAATCTGTTAAATTCCAGTTTATTATAATATTCTTGTAATATCAGTTAAAATTGAAAACAACAATGCACTCTTATACATTCAGAAAAGAGTCAACAATATAGTGAAGATAGACTATCTGATTTTCACTTGGAATTGTTTGTTTACAAAGTTTTCATGTTTCAAACATGAATAATAAATTATAAGGTTAAAATTTTTACTGTTTTGTAGTTGTATTTATACTGTTTTATAATTCCTATTGTTGTTCGGTTTAGTAACATGCAGTTTTGTGACATCCAGTATTTATTTACTTAAACTTAAAATGAAAATACTACATACTCAAACACCACCATCCACTGATTGTTTTCATCATTGTGTGTTGTGTATTGTGTACACATATTATTGTGCACACATAATGTGTTCAGTTGGTAAAGCATAGCAAGCAATCTACTGCCTTCTTTAACTTGTAATTACTCAACAAACTCTAACTGGCCAAGTTAGATTAACTTATTCTCTTATTTAACTTGTCCTACTTGGTTACACTTTATTTTGATAATCCACTAGACATTCTACTACTATAAGTAACTTTGCAACTACATGTCAATTAATGTTAATTTGCAACTACCTGTCTACAGACTGTCAGAGTAGACTGTTAGATCAGGTTTAGGGTTACACTGCAAAAAATGCTTTTCTTACTTTGATTTTTTTGACTTGTTTCCTGCCAAAATATCGAAACATTTTTAAATAAAGAACCATTTTCTAGACAAATAAACATTATTTTCTTGTTTTTAGTAAAAACAAGTCAAAATTGAGTGAATTTGTCCTTAGAACAAGCAAAATAACCTGCCAATGGGGTAAGAAAAATAATCTTATTTCAAACAGAAAACAAGATTATTTTTCTTACCTCATTGGCAGATTATTTTGCCTGTTTCAAGCAAAAACGCAGTTAATTTTGACTTGTTTTTACTAAAAAAAAAAAAAGAAAAGAATTTTTACCTGTCTAGAAAATGGTTCTTTATTTAAAAATGTTTAAATATTTTGGCTGGAAACAAGTAAAAAAAATCTAAGCAAGAAAAGCATTTTTTTTTTTTTTTTTGCAGTGTAACCCTAAACCTAATCTAACAGTCTAAAATAATTTTTACTTGTCTAGAAAATCCTTCTTGATTTAAGAATTATTAGATATTTTGCCTGGAAACAAGACAAAACGAAGTAAGAAAAGCATTTTTTTGTAGTGGACCCATCAAAATAAAGTGTAAGATGATATTAAACAGAATCTACTAATACTCTATTGCCCGCTGGCTGACATGTAGTTGCAAAGTTACTTACTGTTAGTAGCATGTCTAAAGTGGACTATCAAAATAAAGTGTTACCTCATACTTAAATGTACTTAAACGAAACGAAAAATTAAGTACATTTTACTTTTTTCTTTTCCCAAAATTGCTTTTTATTGGAGTAATTTGTACTATTTAAATTTGATAAATAGTCTAAATAAATGTATTTAATACATTGTTTAAAATGCATTTAATTTTATTTATTTTACATGGATTAATTATTGTATTTGTTCAGCACAAGAATGGAAAAATGTGATTTTTTATTACAATTTATTTTTTTATAAACTGCTTTGTTTTGTAACTGCTTTATTGTTTACATTTTGCGTAAAAACTTGCCCCATATAGTGTAACAACAATATAATTGTATACATACCATGCACATTTATAAACATTTACTCTAAACACAATGCATATACATGCATGTTAGTTTTACCTGTATTTTAAATTGTTGCACCGCTTGTTCAGCCTGTTGAAATGATTTATCTCGTCTTTTCCGTGCGTTTAGTATTTTCTTCTGAATCTTCTGGTTATTTCTCCATTTCAAGTAGAGATATAATGCACCTGTACCACAAACTATGGTTGCAATCACCGGCGTCCAGTTAAAATCCATGTCTATTGTGAGCTGCTGCACATTAAAGCGGCCCATAACTGCTGCTCAGTGTCTTGTGATCCTGCGAAGTCCGGAGTGTAATGCACTTGAATCATTTGTTACTGGATCTTTAAGAACTTTGGCGTAGTTAAAGACATCAAAACTAATTGTGCGCACTAGAGCTCCAACTTTGATTCCATTTCCTGTGCGGAATATAATATATGCAGAGCACCTCATAAGAGGAGCTGCGCTCGGAATTGCCTTAAAAATCCTGTCAGGGAGATAATAAGCGATTATATCCGGGTAGGTAGTACAGGTAACATGCATTTAAACATTATATATTTCACCTTGTTGTTAATTTTTATTCATACTCCAAGCCAACAGATGGCAGCAAAACATATACAATGTAACGCAGATCAACGCTGACAGGATTTAATATAGTGAAAACATGTCATATTACCTCACTGTTTTGAGTATTAATGTCGAATACACAATGATAAGTACAAGCTGATGAAGGCAGGACTCTAACTTTGCTTATTTACAGCTGATGTAAACAGACACTGCTAACCGGAAGTTGACAGAGGTGGACTGTCTCTCTTTGCATGAAACACTTTAGCCCTTACAACTTCCGGAAAGTGTCACGCTGTCCTCCATCGGCGCATATCACAGTCCACAGAGGGTCAAATCGGAAAAACTCAGCTGAAATCATGGTGTTCGAAGATAAAATGATCACGAATGGAGAGCCAGAAGAGGTATAATAGCACATACTGTTTTACAGAGCGGTTTAAATGTCATTTAGGTTGTAAAGTAACTGTTAGTTGCTTTATGTAAAACCGGTTTGGTTTAAGGGCCGAGCCTAATCTTTACATTGAATCTGATGTACATACATATTATTATTTTATGCTTCCGCTGTCTAAATTATTGCGTTTGATTTTATGTTTGGTTTGTATGTGTAAACACGCATCCTAGGTTATCATATATGTTTGTTGTTGTTTTCTTACAATTTATGTGTATACATAGGTGTATGCATGTATATGTAGCCAAATAATATACTTTGTTGTGTTTAGGAGGAGGAAGAAGAAGAGGAGCAGGATTTGGTGGTATGTCTCTTTTGTATTGTATTACAATGCAATATGTTGAAATTTTATGTCCAAATCAGTTAAAATGAATTAAAACTATACTAGACAGTTGTTCAAAAATGTGTAATTGATAAAGACCCATAAACTTTCACTAGCATGCCCTTGATCAAGACTTCAGGTTATGCCAATGTGTTTTGTGAGCAATTTGGATCTATGTATGTATCTATCTTTTTATTTATCTATCTTTATATGTCTATAAATATATAGCTATATCTAGATTTATATACATACGCACACAGCAGTTAATGAAAGTCCATAATATGTTTGAAGAACATCTTTGTATATGAAATTGTAGATTTTCTGAGGTTGTGGTGCCCCCTAGCATCATAACTTAAAGGAGAAGTTCACTTTCAGAACAGAAATTTACAATGTACTCACCCCCTTGTCATCCAAGATGTTCATGTCTTTCTTCAGTCGTAAAGAAATTATGTTTTTGAGGAAAACATTTCAGGATTTCTCTCCATATAGTGGACTTCTATGGTGCCCCCAAGTTTGAACTTCCAAAATGTTTAAATGCAGCTTCAAAGGGCTCTAAACGATCCCAGTCGAGGAAGAAGGGTCTTATCTAGCAAAACGATTGGATATTTTCAAAAAATATTTTTAATACTTTTTAATCTCTACACAGAGTACACACACGGCTAGACAAGATGAGCATTTGAGGTTAAAAATATATAAATTGTAATTTTTTTTTTAGAATATAACCAATCGTTCTGCTAGATAAAACCCTTTTTACTCGGCTGTGATCGTTTAGAGCCCTTTGAAGCTGCATTTTGGAAGTTCAAACTCAGGGGCACCATACAAGTCCATTATGGAGAGAAATCCTGAAATATTTTCATCATAAACAATTTCCTTACGATTGAAGAAAGACATGAACATCTTGGATGACAAGGGGTGAGTACATTATCTGTACATTTTTGTTCTGAAAGTGAACTACTCCTTTAAAGAACTTTGACATGTACCTTTTTTTTTTTTTTACAGTTAACAGTAAGATTTTTAATGTTTTTAAAGAAGCCTCTTCTGCTCACCAAGTCTGCATTTATTTAATCCAAAGTACAGCAAAAACAGCAAAATTTCTGAAACATTTTTTGCTATTTAAAATAACTGTTTTCTATTTGAATATAATTAAAAATGAAATTTATTGGTGTGATTTCAAAGCTGAATTTTAAAAATTATTACTCCAGTCACATGATCTGTTAGAAATCATTCTAATATTCTGATTTGCTGCTAAAAAAACATTTTTTATTATTATTATTATGTTGAAAACTGTTGAGTATAATTTATTTTTGGTTTGTTTGATGAATAGAAAGATCAGAAGAACAGTATTTATCCGAAATAGAAACCTTTTGTAAAAATATCATCTTTATCATTACTTTTGATCAATTTAAAGCATTCCTGCAAAATAAAAGTATTAATTTCAGATAAATTGGGTCTTTCTATTCATCAAAGAATCCTGATTTTTTTTTTTTAAGTATTAACTATGTTAATAATAAATGTTTCTTGAACAGCAAATCAGCATACCGTATTAGAATGATTTCTGAAGGGATCATGTGACACTGGATTAATGATGCTAAAAACTTATCTTTGATCACAGGAATAAATTACATTTAAAAAAATATTCAAATAGAAAACAGTTATTTTAAATAGTAAAAATATTTTAAAATTTGAAATAAATGAAATAAATGCAGGCTTGGTGAGCAAAAAAGATTAAAAAAACATAAAAAATCTCACTGTTCAAAAACTTTTGACTGGTAGTGTATGCATTCTCCTTTTGTCCCTGAGTACCATGTCTTATTCACATTGGATATTGTAGACCCAAGATACAAAATGTGAATGTCTCATGTGATGATGTCCATTTTCATAATGACTAGTGGTCTATGCATACCATGTTTGATGAAGAATATTGTTGAATATTTGCTCCTCAGGACCCATTAGAGACGGTGCGTGAGAAGTGTGAGCAGTCGGAGCATTGCGTTCACGCTGGTGAGCGGCTCGAAGCGTGCGAGTCACGGGTCGGCTCTCGCTCAGAGACAACAGAGGACTGTACGGAGGAGCTCTTTGACTTCCTGCACGCTCGTGACCACTGTGTAAGTGCTGATATTCAACTGAACCTGTGGATATTAGATGTCAGTAATTGCTAGAAAGGTTTAGATAATGCATTTAGCATTTTAGTTAGAGTCTTTGACTTTGTCAAGATGCTGGTCACACAACTAACTTCAAGAAGTAGTTTAACCCTTGTGCGACCTTATGGACATCTTTGTCCATTTCAGTTTTGTTTTTTTGTCATAAGGGTGCCTGTGTTAATGCCAACTGCATAAATTTTGGCTCAGGTGTTTATTTTTTTTTTTTACATTTTAATATTTCACCAACATTTCCTTCAGAAAATCAATTTTACCCTCCGTACAAAAAATACTCACACTCAGGACCTTAAGGACAAAAATGTCCACATTGAAACTGGAATATTTTAACCCAGGGCCATTTGACTATAAAATGATGCAATATTTGCTAATAGGCATTTATTCTTTTGGCAAGGCTTCAAATTGTGAATTTTTACCATGTTTTACTAGATTGTGCCTTTTTTTTTTTTTTTTATCTAACACTACATAAAAATATAAATGCCTCAAAACTAAAGTTGTTGTTCTTCACTGACACACCCAAGAGTCTAATAAGTAAAGAAAAAAATCTGCTCAGCGTTTAGTATATGGAAATTACTACTAATTTTAATTTTTTCATAAAAATAAAAAAACTTAAACCTGTGGCATTATGCAAAGAAACCAGCATTTAAAGGGTTGCAATTTTGAAAATTAATGACTGTTTGGCATCTGTGGATAGAACAGTGAAAGTGGAAAAAATATAAATAAATCATGGACAGTTTTTGTCCATTTTTTTCTTTTTTGAACGCACAAGGGTTAAATATGTGACCCTTGAGCACAAAACCATCATAAGGGTCTTTTTTTATTGTCTGAAAGCTTAATAAGCTTTCCATTGATGTATGGTTTATTAGGACAGGACAGTATTTGGTCGAGATACATCTATTTGAAAATCTGAAATCTGAGGGTGAAAAAAAATCTAAATATTGAGAAAACCGCCTTTAAATTTTTCCAGATAAAGTTCTTAGCAATGCATATTACTACTCAAAAATTAAGTTTTGATATATCTGCAGTAGAAAATTTACAAAATATCTTCATGGAACATGATCTTTACTTAATATCCTAATGATTTTTGGCATAAAGCAAAAATCGATCATTTTGAACCATGCAATGTATTGTTGGCTATTGCTACAAATATACCCGCGCTACTTAAGACTGGTTTTGTGGTCCAGGGTCACATATAGATACTTTATTTTGTCTGTCTCATTTGTCATACCAAACCTATATGTATTTTGTTTTTCTCTAAAAATTCTCCAAAATACTGTTTTTTTTTTTTTTGTTTTTTTTGTAAACATTATTTGTAATAACTTGTTCTTCTCTCTTTGTTTTCTACAGGTGGCCCACAATGTTTTCCAGTCAATGAAATAAACAGCATGTCTGCTTATAGGAATACAGTGCTCGGTTATTTATATAAGGTGTGATTTCTGTCCCAGATTCAACTATTCACTGTCACCCATAGGTTTTTCAGGTTGTCCACTTTGCTGAATTGTGACTAAAGTGTTAATAACTGTGCTCTGTTCATCTGTCATCTGTCCTCTGTCGTTGAGATCAGTAAAGAGGTGATGTTGACACAGAATTTGGGTTTATTGCTAATGTCAAATAACAGAAAAACAATAAAGAACAAAAGACAACTGTTGTTTTCAGTCATTCATTGCCATAAATTGGCTGTTAGGAATTTAATAAGGCAGGTGAATAGGGTAAAAACAACAACTATTAGTTATCGCCTTACTTACCCAGTTGGTTTATTACATTAGTAATTACAAACATTTTTGGTATTACAAGTTTTCTCAAATGTTAGGTCTACATATGGAAATTAGCCATTGTTTAATGAAATATGTGCTAATTTGCATACATGTGTAGGACAAAATTTTAAACACTGAACGAAGTCAGTTTCAAAATTCTTGTTTAATTTCTTTGACATTAGAGTCAAAAGTTTTACAGAAGGAATTTCAGGTATCTTATTTTTGTCACTCCACAATTCAGAAAATACTTAAACAATATATTTTCACAATTTGAGGGAATAAAATGTACATAATCAAGCAAATTCTGTATGAACAAATCCCTCTGTAAAATCCTTCAGGATATAGACAGGAATAGAAATGTAAGGTTTAATGTGTGTAAATGCTACTGAAGTGGAGATTTATGGATTTAAAAACTATTTTTTAGAAAACAGCCTTTAGAAATATGTATTGTAATTAAAAACTATAAACTCTTGAATGTGTCTTTTGGATGTTTAATTTCCACTAGTCTGAAAAAACACTTCATGAAAAAAACAAAAAGCCCAAAATCTCAAACTTGACAGCCAGGTGCATGAAAAAACTGTGTTTTTGCCTGCAGTGTCTCCCCTTAAAGCATTAAGCATTAACAGCATACAAAGAACATAATATATAATATATATGACATAAACACGACTAAGATAATGACTTGTCTATGAGACAAATACATCTACCTACAGATAAAAGCTATATGGTAAAGCATAAATTAAATAGTAGAGAAATTAGTTTTCCTATTTTCATTAAAATACATTTTAGAAACTGTAGATGTTTTAATTGTTTTCACAACTTGTTTGCTTCATATAATCAATCAGTTCATATTGCAGGACTGCATTCGGCATGCTGACATCTTTCCGATGGAATTTTCTGTATTGGGCGGGACTTGCACCTCTACAGCGTGTTTCATTGGCCGCCTCAGCGCCCGGAAGTAAGACTCCATGAAATTGAGCCAATGGGCGCATTCTGCCCATGGAATTTGAGCAGCTAGAAGGGAAATTAACATTAAATAAGGTTCTTTACCTGGAGGGATTTGGTGCATTAGAATCCGAGTATTTTTTAGTTTAATAGATGTTAAGGCGAAACATTGGCAGGTGTATAGGGTACTTTTTTTTTTTTTTACTAATAGTTATGACCTTGCTTACCCAGTTGATTGATTACATTGATAATTTTGGATTACAAGTTTTCTAAAGTGTTACGTTTAAATATGCACATATCATTTCTAGAACATTTTTTACAGGAATAAAAATGTAAAGTTTGGTGTGTATAAGTGCTACTGAAGTGGAGATTTATGGCTCAGTGTAGGAGAAAAAATATCATTTTGAGAAAACGACTTTTAAAAATGGGTATTGTAATTGAAATCTATTGACACAATATATAAAGTGCTATAAAAGAAACACTTGACAGTGTCTCTTGGATGTTTTCTTCCCACTAGTCTAAAACCAACCAACAAAAGTCCAAAAAATATCAAATTTGACAGGTGTATGAAAAAAAGCATTTTTTGCCTGCAGTGTCTCCCCTTAATTTATTATTCAGATGTACGTTAATAAATATATAAATTATAAAATTGGTTGTCACGTGGTATCTGTTTCTTTTCTCAGCGCGGGCAGATTGGACCAATCGCGTTCGAGAGTGATTGCTGGATACGAGTTTTAAATTTCATTCTATAGCGATTTACGATAACGGTTTTAGATTTTTCTATCAGGTAATAGTTTATTCCAATACATACATGTAAAAGACTACACGGTGTTGTGTATAAATATCCCAAATGAGCTAAAAAAAATTAGGATACAATGTACCTCAGGTTTTTTGAGCCGCCGAGCGCCCCCTGGGTCAATTACAACGTTTGTTGTCGGATTTTTTTTCCAATATATTTTTATTTCGGAAGCATATGACGGAAGCACAACATCAAAAATGTGCAAAGCACACGCTGCTGTGTAAGAAAACACTTGAGCTCGTTTCTAGTGCAAAAATGGGAACTTCAGATGCAAGCTCGTTAGTGCGGATGTGCATCGTCAAAGTTGCTCAAAACATGGATGTGTTGGAAAAGAAGGTTTCGAGTGAGTTTTACTTTCAGGGAAATTATTTTAATTCCGCGTTAATTCCAAAATTAAGACCTGATATGTAATTTAACAAAATTTACAACTTAATTTCAGTTTATGGACATAAAGAACGTGATGGAAAACATTTATTTGAAAAAATGTCTAATATTTACATCTTTTTTGTTGTAGGTCTGCCTGTGTCTCTCCTGAAAGACTTACTGCCACATCTAAACATTTATTATCTGGACAGAATTGAAACTGCTGCTGCCACCAAAGGTATGCACACAAAAGAGCATTTAATGAATCAATGTCAATCAATCTCTGGTTCATTAACATTTATCAGATCTAGTTTATGCCAGCTTAATATTGTTTTCATTTTGTCTGTATGTGTGTAAAAGTTAGAAATAAAATGCTTAAATACTTGTCAGTATATTAATGACATCTAATACCTGAATTTTTTTAGGCATCTCCACCTCTGTAATTTGGGCAGCAATATGGAGAGATTTGGATCAGATGTGGCGCTGGAAATTAAAGGTTCGTTGTATTTCATATAATCATCTCTGATAAATGATTGTTTGATGAACGTGCTTAGAATATCAGGATACTGTCATCATACAGTGCATTTATTTTTTTAAATTATTTTTTTATTACTTTATTTTGTATATTTTGTTTTATTTAATTTTATTCTGACTTTCTATAGCAAACTATCCAGTCACATTCTTTATAAGTGCACAACTTACATGGCCAATACACGTTTATTTTAATTTAATTTTTAATTTGAAATTTTTTGGTGTAATGCTTTATTTGTATTATTTTATTGAATTTTTGTTTGTGTAGAATCTTTGAAAATGTTATTTTGTTGTTATTTTATTCTGGCTTTTTAGAGCAAACTACTAAATCTAATTCTTTATTTAAATGCATAGGACAAGATGGAAATAGTCCCCTGATTTTACTTTATAAGTAACATGAGTAATAAACTTTTTTTTTATTTTATTTTGTTTTGTTTTATTATTTTTGTGTTTTATTTTTTTGTAGGGCTGCAACAACGAATCGATAAAATCGATAAAAATCGATTACTAAAAGAGTTGGCAACGAATTTCATAATCGATTCGTTGTGTCGCGCGACGCAGACACATTTGGTTGTTATTATATATATTAAAAAAAAATTGAGCGCAGAGCGGAGTGGACACATTCGGTCTCTCTCCCGCACTGATGCCAGCAGAGTTCGGCACCTAAGCTGTGTTTCCATCCAAAAATGCGAATTTAACTTATGCGCAAAACTGGAACATTTGAGCATAAAGCACCGTTTCTACATTATATATATATGCTGCCCCGATTTATATCAAACATGTTTGATATTTAAGCCTACTTTGGCTAGCCTACTTTCACAGCAGCCAATGCTCGATCGCAAAACAGCTGCTGTACGGGTCGTTGGATAGTGGAGATGGAGAAAACTACTTCAATAGTTTTTGTAACACTGTCTGTCTGTATAATGTGTCGAAAACATACCACAACCGTAAGGAGAAATCGAAAGGTGAAATCGTCTCAGTTTTGAATAGGGCTGTGACGCGGCACGTTGTTTTTTTATATATAGCCTACACCTCAGTCAGCGAACAAGCAGCCTAAAAACGCTAAAATAAATCAAAGAAATAATATATTTAATTAAGAAAGTAGCCTAAGAATATTAAATAGGCTATTAAACAAACATTCCTTGTAAAAATGTCCGACAGCTCATCAATTTTTGGCCGACTGAATTTCCAGTCCGACTGTCTTTTTTTCTCTTTCTCTTCCTCATTACACAGCTGCTGTTTTTAATAGCAAAGTGATTACATTTATTTTCGTTTCTTTAGTTTATAAAGTTAATTTAGAGATATATTTGGAACACTTTTTGTTTGTTAAATTCAAGTTTTTGTTTTTTAAAGTTATGACCTAGCAAACAGCGGCAGACAGATCAATAGCCTGCTCAAGTCATCGCGATTTAAATTAAAATCCATTGATATAAAAAACTTAAAACATATCACAATATTAGTTTAATCATTCAATCAAGATAAGTCCAAAGTTTGTGCGGAGAGAAGCGCGCTTTGCAGGACATGGAGACGCCAGTGCAATGTGGAATTTCTTTTTTGCTCATAAAGGTAAGAGTAATTTACCACCCGGGCCGGTACTGTAAAGGGTCTACCTTAGTTCGTGTGTACTCACAGTATCAACAAAATGTGCTCTTAAAGAAAACAAACAGAATACGCTTGATATCTTTGGTTTAAACAGGAGCGCTTCACAATAATTAACCGAAACCCAGGTACACTGTAATTGCCTCACAAACACAATATCTAAATTATTATTTTACTATAAAACGAAATAATTAAAATCGAAAACAAAACTCTTTCATTAGCTAATCCATAAAGATGCATTAGGCATTAATGAGCAGATGGCAGGATCTTCAATTTCATCTTTGCAACACTGAATCAGAAAATACTAGTTTATTAATAAGTAATTCGAATATTTTCTTAATTTTTGCCTTGACACATTCATGGTAATTACTTTTGCTGGGGCTTTGAGGCCAGTTTTGCGTGCATTTGAATGCGGAACTCTTCCAGCTGGTCGCTGCTGATGGCAGGACACTAAACACCGCCATGGCAGAATGAATGTAGCAGAAAGTTAGTCAAGTTATCCCGTTCCAGCGTGCAAAGTCACATGACTTTTTTAATGCGCACTGAGGAATTTAATTTGAGAGGCTTCTTGATGGGAAATGCATCATGTAAACCACAGCAAGCCGCTGTCTTGACGGATAGTATTTTTAGTTTATTTAGTCTATATATTTGGCAGATGTAAAGCATACATGTGTATGTTTTTTGTGTTAGTCCATTTTTATTTTATTATTATTATTATAACAGTTCAAGGAGCAACATGTTCGTGCACTTTCTAAAGATTTTAGTTCTGTTTTTGAATAAAGGGTTGTAAATCCCTTGTTTTTTTTTAAATATCCGATTCATCGATTAATCGAAAAAATAATCGACAGATTAATCGATTATTAAAATAATCGTTAGTTGCAGCCCTAATTTTTTGTTTAAAGATTAAACTACTAAGTCGAAATACTTATAAGTAACATGGGTAATAAGCTTTTTGTTTTATTTTATTTAAAAAAAAAATCTTATTTTTTTTTGTTTTATTATTTTTGTGTATTATTATTTATTTTTATTTTTTTTAGATTTTTAAGTCAAAATGCTTATAAGTAACAGGGGTAATAAACTATTTTATTTCATTCATTAATTCAGTCAGATTCCTTATAAGTACAACTTACACGGACAATAATTTTTTTTTCATTATTTTTGTGTATTTCAGTTTTTTTTTAGATTAAACTATTAAGTCAAAGTACTTGGGTAATAAACAACTTTATTTCATTTAATTTTGTTTTATTCTTTTGTGTATTATTTTATTTCATTTAATTCTGGGTTTTTAGAGCAAACTGCTAAGCAAATTCCTTATAAGTGCAACTTACATAGGCAGCAAACCCATGTACATTTTATATTTGATTATTTTTTGTTTGGTTTTGTTTTTATTATTTTTGCATATTTTTTATTTATTTATTTTATCACGTTAGTTTTTTTTTTAGATCAAACTACTAAGTCAAAATACTTGTAAGTAACATGGGTAATAAACAATTTTATTCAATTTAATTTTGTTTTATTATTTTTTTTAATTCTGGGTTTTCAGAGCAAACTACTAAGTCAAAATCCCTACAAATGCAACATACATAGGCAATAAACCCATGTAAATTTTATTTTATTTTATATTTGATTTTTTTGTGTATTTTTTATTCTGTGTATTTATTTTTTTTAATATATATATATATATATATATATATATATATATATATATATATATTTATTTATTTATTTAGATCAAACTACTAATATTACTAATACTTATAAGTAACATCATGGGTAATAAACAATTTTATTTCATCTTATTTTTGTGTATTATTTTTTATTTTATTTATTTATTTAGTTTTTATTGTATTTATTTGTTTTATTCTGTGAGCAAGTGCACTAAACATGAAATCTGGTTCACTAAAAATAGTTTTTTGTGTGTGTATTTTTTTTTATTTATTAATTTTATTATTTTATTTATTCAGTTTTTTTTAGACCAAACTGCTAAGTCAAAATACTTAAAAGTAACATGGGTAATAGACAATTTTATTTCATCTTATTTTGTTTTATTATTTTGTCAAATTCCTTATAAGTACAACTTACATGGGCAATAAACCCATGTACATTTTATTTATATATAAAATAAAATCACAAAAATAGTAAAACAATATATATATATATATATATAATTTTTTTTATTTATTTATTGTTTTACTATTTTTGTGATTTTATTTTATTTTATTCTGTGAGCATGTGCACTAAACCTGAAATCTGGTTCACTAAAAATAGTTTTTTGTGTGTGTATTTTTTTTTTAATTAATTTTATTATTATTATTATATATATTTTTTAGACCAAATAAGGAAGATTTTTATTAATCACAAACAAGTATAATCAATGTGACTATAGCCATTTATGCATCAAGTTATTTCACTATTATAATCATGCATTGCCTATGTGAAAGGAGGCCTACTTTAGAAAAAAGGTATCCATCTGGAATGTGCAGACACTCCTCATATGCTTAAGCTGCACATCCTTGGTTTGACCTTAGACGCAAGCTATAGGAGGGGGGCTCCTCCTTAATTAAGCTGCACATTCCTGGTTTGACCTTAAAGGAACACTCCACTTTTTTTGGAAATAGGCTCATTCTCCAACTCCCCCCGAGTTAATAAGTTGATTTTTATTGTTTTGAAATACATTCAGCCGTTCTCCTGTTTTCATTTTTCACAGGGTGATCAAAGGGTGATCAAATATTTATTGGCCTCACTGTATATATATAAATATATATTTATTTATTTTTTGTTGTGCTATTTTTGTTATTTTATTTTACTGTATTTTGTGAGCGAGTGCAGTAAACCTGAAATCTGGTTTACTATTTTTTCCAGTCAACACTGCCTGATCAAGACTCGAAGCAGAGATGTCTGGAAAGGCTCTTTCACATGGTCCTGTTCACTCAGGTCAGACGGAGAGGATCCTACATTTCCGACCTCAGCGATTCTTCCATTTTCTTTATGACCGTAAAGCATGTCCAAGTCCTTACTCTCCACACCTCAAACAAAAACATCTGCAGGCTTGCATCCGGGGACCTGCGGCCCGTCCTGAGCAGCCTAGAAAAGGGAGTGACAACCCTCAAACTACTGGATGTGAAATCACTGTTCAAACACGGACGCAAGCACATGTTGTACGTCATCCACCGGCTCCTGGATCACGGCTCTGTTAGAGAAGTGGTTCTGAGAAGAAATCCAGATTCATCTTTTCTGAACTGGCTCACATCCAGACGCAGAGGTCCGCAGATAACGGTGTCCACCGCACCAGAGACGTCCCACGCTGATGGCCATCGTTCAGTAGTAGATGATTTAGAACCGGAGGAGCCTGCTGCCAAACGTCTCGCTTTAGACGTGGATGAAAACCCAGAGGTTTTGTGCCGTGAGTTTTCGTCCTCAAGCAGCCCTGCTGACCGCTGTCCTGAAGGTCAGATCCACTCATTCGACTTTGAAGTGTCCAAATGTGAAATCCTGACTGCAGTGTCACATATGCTGCCTACATGGTTGTGTCTTCACACACTACATCTTCACAGTGGCTGTAAGTACATGTTAATAAATAAAAATAAACTTTAGTTTTTGTAGGGTTGCAAAAATGTGGAAAATTTCAAGTACACTTTGGAAACTTTCCAGGATTTTCATGGGATTTTTGGAAAGTTTCGGAAAAATTTAATGGAAAATTTCCACCCCTTTGCAACCCTAGTTTTTTGTAAAAGTATAAGGGCCCGATCACACCGAACGCGTCTTTTAGTTCTTAAAACGCGAGGCGCACAGCACTGCCTTTTTTTGGTGACTTTTAATAAAATAGCAGTGTGCTGCGGTTTTTTATGTTGCTAAGCAATGACCAAAACAGCTGTCCTGTCATTCAAATCAAAGGATTATAGCGTGACCGTTCTAAAATCTTATGCTGCGTCCCAACTCGCATACTATCCGTCTTAAATAGTATTCGAAAATAGAATTAGTATGTCCCAAATCGTAGTATGTTTAAAAAAGTATTCCAAAGATTCCCAGATTGTCTACTACTTAACTTCGGAATTCGAAGTGCGGATCAATGCACACTCTAACGGCTAATATTGCCCACAACACATTGTGCGGCGAACGAGGATTCGATTAGAACTACAAACACGCTTAAATAGTGTTAAAAAAAACTACAAACATGGAGGATATGCGCGACCAACGGGCAGCTAGAGAAAGGGGTTTGAGTGATAAATAATCAATGTGTAACCTGATAAAAAATATTTTTTAAATGTTATCCGCGTTATATTTCATGTGCAGCAACATTATGAACTTTTATAATGATAGGTTTGGTCATTAACGTTTAAATGCATAATTATGCAAACACAAGAGCAGAGTTCTCGGCATGAAATACTCAACGTGCCTCTTCATTTGTCTCTAATACGGTAGGAAATTAAACGAAATGTTGATAATGTTAACTGTGATAATTGACAGGGGCAGTTTAAACAGTGACAGGATTCAGGTAACTAAGCAACAGAGCGTCCGTTAAAGAAGCAGTTATGACGAAGTAGTATGTCCCAAAGCTTGCCTACTATTCTGCTACATACTCAAAAGTATGTACTTTTTCTTCACAAAAAGAGTACATACTTTTAGGGCATAGTATAAGTAGGCGAATTGGGACGCAGCGTTAGTTTTTTTGCTGTTAATTAAACTGTCAAATTAGCAGAAACCCTAAAAAATACAGCTATGGGTTACCCACAAGAGACACCTAAGGTTTCTCCTTCATTTCTTGCAGTCTCCGGACTTTTTAAGCAACGGTAAACTTTCGTCTCCACAACAGAAGGCCCGCCTCTCCATTCATTCGATTGGACAATGGAAAAGAACGCGAATGACGTCGGGCGTTTTTTCCGCTCAGAGTTGATTTTTTTTCAACTTCAGGCGCTCAGCGCTTCTGCAAAAACGCGAGGCGCAGCAGGCGGCGAAAACACGAGGCGCCTAGGGCGCATAAGCAGTGCGCAGAACGCTCACTGCCAACAGAAAACCATTCAAAAGAATCGCCTCCAACTGCAAAAATGCGTTCGGTGTAATCGGGGCCTAACTCAGTTCCTCCCAATTCCGCTTGTTTAGGGGTGCCCCCTTTCTCCTCTCCTGTTCGCGTTGGCCATTGAGCCCCTCGCTGAATCAGTTCGCACCGATCCAAGTATCCACGGCCTTAATATTATAGATATAACTGAAAAAATGTTGTTATTTGCAGACGACGTACTCTTGTTTATTACCCAGCCTCAATTAAGCCTTCCTGCTCTTTTGGACAAAATTAACTATTTTGGGTCATTTTCTGGTTACAGGATCAACTGGACCAAAAGTGAGTTGATGCCTGTTGGCTTAAACGATCTATCCCTGATACAACATTTACCATTTAAAATTTCATCTCAGACTTTCACTTATCTTGGGATTCAAATCACTAAAGAATTCTCATCTCATCTCTCATCTCATCTCAACTCTTTTCCGAGCCAATAACCCCCCTCTTGTACCCTATTTCAATGATTGGGAGGATCAATACAATTAAAATGATATTCCTTCCTCAACTGCGTTACCTCTTTCAATGCCTTCCTTCCAGTGTTTTTTCCCAAGTCCTGTTTTAAGAGTCTTGATTCTGTTATTCTCTCCTTTATTTGGGATTATAAACGTCACAGAATTAAAAAGGCTTACCTTTGTAAACTGAAACAAGCTGGTGGGCTTGCTCTCCCTACCCTCTGTTTCTATTACTGGGCCTCTAATATTAGAATAATTTCGTTGTGGTTAGATAACTTGGCCGAGTCCCCCCGCTGGCTTCAAATGGAGCGGCAGCATTGCTACCCATACAGTTTGAGTGCGGTTGTCCTGTCTCCAGTGGCTCTAGATACAAGTGTCTACCGTGGAAGCATCACTATACATAGTACAATTAGAATCTGGAAGCAAATTAGGGCACACTTTGGGATCAGTCAGCTCTCTTTTCTGCTCCCAATTTTTGGGAATCCTTCATTCCGGCCGTCCCAACTGGATAAAGTATTCTCGCAGTGGAAAGACTTGGGTATTTGCACAATCGGTGACCTTTACCTGAACAGAACCTTTGCTTCATTCTCCCAGCTATGCGATAAATTTCAACTCCCTCGGAACAACCTCTTTAGGTTTATGCAAACCAGAGACTATGTACGCACCCACCTACCTTCGTATGTAAGTGCTTCCCCCTCACTCCTAGATAGGTGCCTCCTTCAAAATAGAAAAGTGTCACACTTTTATGAGTCACTACTAACCCTCCAACCTCCCTCTATGTCTGCAAATAAAACTGCATGGGAAAATGAGTTTGGAACGCAATCCGATGGGATTTTATTTTATTTTATTTTATTTTGACTTTTAGAGCAAACTACTAGGTTCAATTAAAGAAATTAACACTTTTATTGCACAAAGATGCATTATATTGATCAATTTCTTTAATTTAATTTTATATTATTTTAATTTGTGTATTTTATTTAATATTTTATTCTGACATTTTAGAGCGAACTACTAGGTTCAATTCCTTGATTTTTATTTTATTTTATTTTTTTACTTTTATTCAGCAAGGATGCGTTATATTGATCAAAATATATTTCATTTTATTTTTTGTTGTTGTTATTATTTATTTACTTTTATTCAGTAAGGACTCATTATATTGATCAAAAATGAAAGTAAAGACATGTATAATGTTACAAAGGATTTCTGTTTCAAATAAACTTGAAACATGAACTTGGAAAAAAAAAGATCAAGCTTTCCACAACTGAATAACATTATTAAAATGCAACTGTTTTCAACATTAATAATAATCAGAAATGTTTATTGAGCAGCAAATCAGCATATTAGACTTCTTTCACAAAAATAAATTGTACAGACCCCAAATTTATATAGTTTTATTATTATTATTATTATTAAATACTTATTGGAATTATTTAATTTTGACATTTCTGAATGCAGGGTGGTGTGAAGTGATGATGTGTGTTTGTGTGTGCAGGGCTGATCAGTGAGCAGGAGATGTCAGAGTTGGTGGAGTCTCTCAGACGGTTGTTTCTGAATCCCGGCTGTTCTCTGACGGATCTCAGTATAAGCCACGTTAGCGATCTCACACACTTGATGAGCTTGCTGAGAGCCTGTCCGACCCTACAGAGACTGTGTCTGGAGATCTGTGCCTTTGCCAACAGAAATGCATTGAGACAGCAGCCGCATTTTGCCAAAAACAAAGGTGATGATCTCCTGAGCTCAATTTTTTTTCTTCAAGTCTATGTGAATTAAGCAGTTGGATTAGAATTTGTTCAATTTTTCAATTTTCAAATTAATTCGCTGTAACATTCCACTGTGTAATGGTATAAAATTCAGATTGATGTCATTTTTTTCTTTCTTTGTTATCTGCAGAGCTGTGTCTGGAAAAGCTGACGGTCAGATCCACCGGTCCAATGACAGTGGCGTGTTTTCTGCCGGTTCTGACGTCGGCTCCAAAACTCAGCAGCCTTCATTTCACAGGAATCCATCTGTCACAGCAGTTTTTTCACACATTATCAGGTACTCCAACAAATAATCAGTTCCTGGTTTAGCCAGACATTTTTACACAAGACCAACATTCCTTTGTCACCCTTGTGAAAACCAAGTGCACTTAAGCATAAAAGAGTAAAAGAGTGCTTACTACGGAGACAACATACTTGAAGACAATATACTGAAATGTGAACTAAAATTTAGGGATGCACCGGATGTTCGGCTATTATCCGGCCGAAAATAGCAAAAAAAGCTACTGAAATGTATGTTTTTTTTAGACATAATTGCATGAAAATTGCAGTGAACATGCATTATAGTCCAAATTTATATTAAATGCAATTAGTTTAACAAGTGTGAATGTACTAACAGTCATTTATGGTAAACTAAAATATACTTCAGTGTAATTTCTTTAGAAATCTGCATTTAAATCTATTTTTATTTAGTTAGTTACATTTGTAAAAAAAAATTGAAATTAAGTTACTTTCATTTAATATTAACATATTTTAAATATTCTAAATTGCAGATTATTTTAAATATATTGACATTAAATGTAATATTGAGTAACATATATATATATATATATATATATATGTATGTGTGTGTGTGTGTGTGTGTGTGTGTATATATATATATATACACACATACATGCATACATATATGTAGTCAAATATAAATATGCTTTATGTTTGTCAACGCGTCAAAATAAATGTACCTCTTTAAAGCAGGAAACTGAAGTAATTTTTTAGATTTTACATTATTTCAGTTTACTTTTTGAAATTGCTCTTAATTATATTAAGAATAATATTTATAAACACTTAAAAATGTACTTAAGTGGCATTTTTTTAATTCATAAATTTAAATATATATGTTCAAATTCAATACAATTAAGTGCACTTCTTTTTCACATGTATTTCTGAGATATTGAAGAGTACATCATACTCATTAAATAATGGAGGAATTATTCTCTTACCTGTCCCAAATGATAAATCTTTTAATCTAGTGTTTGAATATGATCAGTTATTTCTGTTTTATTATGTGTAAATGTAAATGGCTATTAAGATAAAAAACTACAGTTTATATTTGGTATTTTTTGCCCATAGGATCTAATCCAACCCTCAAGGTATTAAAGCTGGAAGACATAAACTTATCAGACTATCATCAGGAGATTCTTCAGTTTCTGGGATGTTTTGTGTTAGAAGGTCAGCATAATACTGCACTACACAGAAAAAACAGCAACACTAAGTCTTGAAATGAATGGCTAATGTTTGTACTGTTATTTGAATCTCAGAGCTGTCCTTTAGAGACTGCAGGCTGCTGGATAAGTGTGTGGTAAAGAAGGATTTCCTGCTGCCATTTGTAGAAGCACTGAAAGGAATCTCCTCCCTCCGAACCCTGAAGCTGGCCCAGAATCGCCTCGGTGAGACCAAACTCACTCTGTAGAAAAACTACTGTTTTCAACTTTAATAATCACGAAAAGTTTCTTGAGCAGCAAAACAGCATATTAGAATGATCTCTGAAGGATCATGTAACACTGAATGAGGCTGAAAATGACTTTGACCACAGAAATAAATAACATTTTACAATATATTCACACATTTCACATTCCAATATTTCACAATATTATTGCATTCTACTGACTTTTTAATAGTAGTGTATATACTGTTATGATTTGAGTTTAAATTGATTTTAACGCATGACAGAATTTACATTTTTATGAACTATTAACATGATTTACTTCAGCTGAACATGTTTTGATGCTCATGTTCTTTTTCTGTAAATCGCTGTGTGAGCAACAGACTGAAATATGTAAATTGTTGAAGAAAAGTCACAAAAAAACATCTTATTGTGTTTCATGAAAGAAAAATATTGTGTTTGGAATGACTCAACAGGGAATAAATATGACAAATCTGTTTTTCTTCCTCCAGCAACGGGTGCCATAGAGATGGCTGAATTATTCTCAGGATCCCACCCAAGCAAAATCACAAAACTAGACCTTAGGTAATGCTTCTTTCATACACACTCACTGTTGTTAAAGGCTTAGTCCACCCAAAACTGAAAATTAGCCCATGATTTACTTTATTTTTTTTTCACGTTTTGTTTTGTTGCAGCATTATGATAAACTGCTTTAAATTAGTTTTTGCCCACATAAACTTACACTCCATACACCATAATAATGACAAAGCAAAAACCAGATTTGCAAATTTTACAAATTTATTAAAAATAAAACACTGAAATAAGTACGTTGCATAAGTATTCATACCCTTAACTCAGTACATAGTTGAAGCACCTTTACAGCCTCAAGTCTTTTTGGGTATGATGTGACAAGCTTTGCACATCTGCATTTGGCAATTATCTGCCATTCTTTGCCTCACCTTTTCACCTCTCAAGCTCTTTCAGCTTGGATGGGGGCTGGCAGACATTTTCTCAAGTCCTAGTTGTTCCAGTCCTCTTCCATTATGGATAATGGAGGCTACATGCTTCTGTGAACCTTCAATGCAGCAGATTTTTTTCTGAACTCTTCCCTAGATCATTGCCTTAACGCAAGTCAGTCACTGAGCTCTACAGACAGTTATCTTGACCTCAGGACTTGGTTTTTGCTCTGATATGCATTTTCAGCTGTTAGACCTTTTCTGAGAGGTGTGTGCCTTTCTAAATCAAAGTCATTCAAATGAATTTGCCACAGTTTAACTCCACTCAAAGTGTAATAACATCTAGAAGCAATATGAATGCTCCTGAGCTAAATTTCGAGTGTCCCAGAAAAGGGTATGAATACTTATGCAACAGGATCTTTTCAGTTTTTTTTAATACATTTGCACAAATGTTAAAAACCTATTTTGTGAATAAAGGCCTCCTGTAGTGAATTAATGTTTTTGTATGAAAAATATCCATATTTAAAACATAAGAATCACTTTAAATTAGCTTGCACCAACTGGTTGTACACGAAAGCAGCTCTTGGCAGATTGCACATGCAAAACTAATCAATCAGGATTTGTACATTGGTTTCACGAGATTCACCAGTGCATATGCAACATTGAAGTCTTGCGCAATCCAACTGGAGCTGCTTTCTTAAGCTTTTAAGCTGATTCTTATTTTTCTTACACAAATGCATCAATTCGCCAAAGGAGGCCTTTATTCACCCGCCTCCAGAGCTGTGTGAGGCAATTTTTATTATAGATGGATGCGCTTTATTCTTTTGGACTGGTGAAGCGAAACACCCGCTATGCCATTCTATAGCTTGGAAATGCCTGGATAATTTTTAATATAACTCCAATTGGATTCGTCTGAAAGAAGGAAGTCGTATACACCTAGGATGCCTGGAAGATTAGTAAATCATGGGTTAATTTTCATTTTTGAGTGAACTAACCATTTAAATGTGTCTGGAGCTGTTCAGAGAGTAAAGCTCAGCTCTCTAAAATCAGCAACAGCACACACAAAATGAAAGACGAACAAGGAAGTTTCATCCAAGATTCAAACCAAGCAAAAAAATCTCACTTTACATTACAGTGCTGTTACTATATAGTGCTCATGTTGTAATACATGCATAAACTTGAATAAAAATGTGTGCATAATTTGCGAAGAAGCTTTTAAATACACTTTTAACAAAAATTGTAAATATTATCTATCATATTAGTCAGTTGCCGTGGACAGTAATTATTGATATAATTAGTTTAGTTCTAATGAACATAACCTTAATGTACTTATTTTGTTTATATAGTATTATTACAATTTTTTTGGTAATGATTATATTAGTCAGTTGCCTTGGACATTAATTACTAATTAATAAAAGTTAGCTTTTTGGGTGAACCAACCATTTAAATAAATGTAATCTTTCTTACAGCTCAAATTTTATTCTTCCTGCTGAACTGCTGGAGTTTGCGCAGCTGGTGGAAACATACAAGCCTGTTCAGCGACTCACACTAGACCTGTGCTCTAATCCACTGGATCGTGACCCTGAGGTCAAAGGTCAAGCACTGCGAAAGCTCATCCCGTACTTTAACATATTAACAGATAATTGGGATTCGAGGTCAACTTTGGCAGATCATATAAGTGTGATGTGACAAACGCTTCAAGCTGCCCTTTTAAAACACATTTGCAAATGTGACCATGATAATAAACAACCAGCAACATCTTGGGTATAATTATACTTTTTATAACACAGATTGAGATACTTATTAAACGTTTATAATGTTTACAAAATATATACAATGAAAACAACTGAAAAAATCAGTGCACTAGTGATGGAAAAGTTTCGGTTTACATCAGTGCTGATATCAGTTTCACGGTGTTCAGCATTGATGATCTGGTGTTTTGACTCATGATGCTCAGACGACTCCTCTCTGGTCCTCATGTGAGCGCTGGTGAAAGACGAACGAGACGGCAGCGTCCCAGGACGCCTGCAGCACCGGGTCTCTCAGGCCTCTTTTATCCGAACAGTGATGCCAGTTGGACAGATCACAAGTGCAGTCTGAATCATCTGGAGGAGGACGAACCTGGCGACTGTTTATACAACGTCTGCAGCGAAACCTGACGGCACAAAAAATTATTTGAATGATCCTGCCTCCTTAGAGAACACCACTGTGCATCTTAAAATTCTAAGGCCTAATATTAGCTAATTTGATGAGTTCAAAAATATCAAAAAGGTTCTATAATGTAGTTTTTTTTTTTATTACACATACAGCATACACTACCCGTCTAAAAATGTTTTTAAAGAAGTCTTCTCACGAAGCCTGCATTTTTTTTATTCAAAGAACAGCAATAAAATAAAATAACTGTTTTCTATTTGAATACATTTTAGAAAGTAATTCATCCCTGTGATTTCAAAGCTGAATTTTCAGCATCATTAGTCACATGATCCATCAGAAATTATTCTAACATTCTGATTTGCTGCTCAAAAAATTAATTTATTATTGAAACTAGCTGAGTATATATTTTTTCATAGAAAAATAGAATAGAAATCTTTTGCAACATTATAAATGTATTAATTTCTATAGTATATGTTACAAAAAGCTTATTTCAGATAAATGCTGATTTTTGTATCTCTTCATCAGAGAATCCTGAAAAAAAATTTACCCGTTTTAAATTTTGATGATAATTCTAAAAATGTTTTTTGAGCAGCAAATCAGCATATTAGAATGATTTCTGAAGGATCATGTGACACTGAAGACTAGAGTAATGATGCTGAAAATAAGCTTTGATCACAGAAATAAATTACATTTTAAATAGTAAAAAATATTTCACAATATTACTGATTTTTCTGTATTTTAGATAAAATAAATGCAGGCTTGGTGAGCAGAAAAAACTTCAAAAATGAATTAAAAATCTAACTGTTCAAAAACTTTTGACTGCTCAAAGAAAAGCAGTCAAGTTTCATTGACAAAAAAAGTATTCAAAACATCTTACAGTCAGCAAAGGAGTTGTAGAATATGTTCAAATACTCAGTACAAATATTTAATGTTGAAAAATATGATTTTTTTTTTCCACAAAATCTGTAATTTTTTGTTGTCACTGTTTGGGTGTAGTGAAACACCCATAGATCAAGCAAAAAATAAAATAAAATATGTTTGCATTTTATTTTGTCACTGGTCATAATTCTAACCTTGGAATTAGAATTAGGCATAAAATACTGTCTTCAGAATCATTCCTACAGTACATTTGAAAATGGGCTGAGAATTGAACAAATAGTTGTAATCTGGCTCAGAGGAAAATGTCTTTGGCAGCATTTCTGGTGTTTAAAGGATAATATAAGACTTCTTCACCTCACAAATGTCTGTCAAAAGCTAAAGTGCTACAAAAAGCATAATATCTTGTGAGAGTGTTTCAGACAGAACAAAACAAGCACTTATTTTGGAATCAGAAGTACTGGATTTCAATCTGCAAATATGATGCAGGGCGTTATTTGTGGAATTTGAATGCTTTTTCCTAATCCATAACTGAATCATTTAATCAAAAATCATTTAAGGGCAGCATTAGGTTGTAGGATCTCAGCGCGAATCAGACAACTCAGGCGGTTTGATTAGAAGTTTTGAAACACTTCTACAGACCCAAATTCCACAAGAGGCCCAGCATGATAAGACCTCGCCATAAATTTTGTCTTTGAACAACTTGCAACATTAACACACAAGGACACTCGCTGATAACCCGAAGGAAGGAGAATGTCAAATTTGGGGAAAGTAACCAAGATTAATGGTCAAAGAGATGCACATCATGAACATCACATGAGGTAAATCATTAGAGATTTTGGTTGGTGGGCTCCCCCACTCAGGACAGAGACCGAAATTCCTTCTATACCCTTTTAACCTTTTCATTCCTCACAGAACACGTCCTTACGTTCACAGAACGGTCGGAAAACTGCCTTTCCATGTATACACCTAGATGGTGCTAAAAGGACTTATGAGCAACTAATCATTTCTATGCATAACTTCCTATCATTTATGTAACCCACACATTTGTGTATTTATGTTTTAAACACTCGTTGTGTATGTCCTTTTTGATAACTATTGAATAGCTTAATGGTTTATATTTGAGTTTGGTATGCCTGAGCTTGAAATTGCATTCTTAAAATGTTTCTTTAACTCAATTCTTTGTAAAATGTATTAAAGTCTTGTTATAGAAATAACATCTAAATTTAACTCTGCAAAGAGCGGGAAAATTGGGACCATGGGACTGTTAGGTGACATGCTGATTTATGTTTTGGGAGGAGAAATTAGCAGTACCCCGAGTTAGGACAATGTTTAAATTGGTCAAGACACCATTTAGGATGTGTCCAAAAGCTGAGTTTAAATACTCAGGACACCATCAAATTATTCTCTCTTACTTGCTCGCCCTTCTTCGCTGCTGTTTAGCGTTTTTTTAACGCTCCCTGGCCTACATGCCAGCTGCTCCTCTAAAGAAAACATGAGGAGATCGCTACACTTATGTCTTTTACTTGAATTCAGACGCCCGTGCCTGCCTAAACTTCACCTAGCTCACAGCTCCGCATCTTCAGCCAACGCCCAAGACTTCACATCGAACGACCACAGAACTTCCAACCAATCAGCAACCTCGGGAAAACCCCCTTTCTAGAACGACTCGACGAAAGGAATTCCCTTAACACAAAGGCAACGCAAGTACAACCTCCAGATTCTAGCTGAACTGGTGGATTTGATATAAAGTTTAATAGCCTCATTGAGAGACTCAAAACAAGTGTTAAAGGGATAGTTCACCCAAAAATGAAAATCTGCTTACCCCCAGGGCATCCAAGATGTAGCTAGGTGACTTTGTTTCCTCAGAAAAACACAAACGAAGATTTTTTAACAAAAACCGGTGCAGTCTGTCAGCCAAATAATGTGAGTGGATGGGCACCAGACCTTTAAAAGTTAAAAACATGCAGACAAATCCAAATCACACCCTACGACTCGTGACGATACATTGATGTCCTTAGACATGAAATGATCAATTTTTACCTTTGATACACAGCCACTTCCATCTGTCCTGAGCACGAGTTCAGCATCTGGTTCGTTGCATGTGTAGCGTAGAATGGCGTAGAATACGCAAACGCTGGAAGCGATCTGTCGCATGTATACGACACTCATTGTTTACATAGAGCACAGAGATTGTGGGTATAGCGGCTATTCAAAATGGTAATTACTTGCGATTATCCTGATTATTCAAACCGATTTAAAGCTAAGAGATTACGTTTGCTTGCACAAACTCACCCAGGACTTTTCACCGATTTCCCCTCACGGTGTTTGCGTATACTACGCCAGAGCGCGTTCACGTGTAACGAACCAGATGCTAAACTCGTGCTCATGACAGATGGACGTGGCTGTGTATCGAAGGTAAAAAATTATATAAATACTGTTCAGTTTCTCGCAAAACCTGATCGTTTCATGTCTTAGGACAGCGGTTCCCAATTCCAGTACTCGCGACCCACCGCTCTGCACATTTTGTGTGTCTCACGCATCGCTTCCGACGTTTGTTCTATTCCAACGTTACTGCCCTTCGAAGTGGATATCACAGGATATTCCGCCATTATTCATTAGTTCGAAGCGAGTGTATGTGTTCCATTTGAAGGTCATTAAAGCGTGCGAGACGTAAATTTAAAATGCATTTATTTACAGATGCACTTATGTCACACTGCTCTAGTAAGTTTCATCTGTGTGTGAAGACGCTACATGCTGTGACGTAGCGCAAATATGTGAATGAATGTTTCGAAGTATAGTAAGCAGATTTCCCCCGCTTAGGGAGCAGGGAGCAATGAACACTTTGCAGGGACCATGTCAATCGGATCGCAGTTCCTGCACGGACCTCACTTCTAATGAGCTGGTTATCTGAATCAGGTGTGTTAACTAAGAGAGACATGCAAAATGTGCAGAGCGGTGGGGCGCGAGGACTGGAATTGGGAACCGCTGTCTTAGGACATCAATGTATCGTCACGAGTCACAGGGTGTAATTTGGATTTGTCTGTGCATGTTTTTGTTTACTTTTAAAGGTCTGGTGCCCATCCACTCCCATTATATGGCTGACAGACTGCACCGGTTTGAGTTAAAAATCTTAGTTTGTGTTCTACTGAAGAAACAAAGTCACCTACATCTTGGATGCCCTGGGGGTAAGCAGATAAACATAAAATTTTCATTTTTGGGTGAACTATCCATTTAATTAAGTGATTGATGGTTGTTCAGGTCTAAGCAATTGCACATATTGCTATAAACTTGGGATTTTATATTTTCACTCTTTTGAACTCATTCTTTCCTCTCTCGCTCTCTTCTGCAACCTGTGTGAATGCATGTGTTTATGTGTTAGATTAGTTTGTGTCTTAGATTTATCCACTGATCTATAATAGTCATTATATAGATCAGTGGATTTATCCAATAAAATCTTATTTTAATAGAAAAGAGAAGTATCTTGTGTTTTGTGCTTACAAGTTAATAGGGCTGGGTATTGTGACCAATTTGGCGATTCAATTCGATTCTTATTTTTATGGTTTCGATTCGATTCGATTCGATATCAATATTTCATTTAAAATGTTAGTTTTGCAGACATGGGATCCATATTTTGATATAAATGCTGGTAACTGAAACTCTGCACTTAAGTTTATTACTGAAATACACATCTACATTAATAATAGGGTGCACACAGTTGTTTATTTTAAACAACTTTTATTTTAAATGAACACTGTAACAAGAAGTCATAAATATGTGCATCCATTGTACACCATGTAAACAAACTGCAAAATGCACATTACTGTAAAAAATAAAAAGACTGTAAATGTGCAACAGTGAAATCTATTAAGATCTTCAAACATGTTTAAGACATAAAACATTGTTCTAAATTCAAAACAGGCCCATCATAAAGCCCTTGTCTGCGTATACAAAACATTCTAACTGTCCATAAAACTAACAGTTCTTAACTACAGCCTAATCATTTTTGATCACCAGATTTTTCTGCAAAAAAAGCAGCTGATGGTGACACCTTCAGGAGGAGAGGTGAATATTCATATCCTCTTATGTGAAGCACACGCATTAAGAATCGATATCGTTGCGTTAAACTGAAGATCAATTAAAATCGGAGAATCGATATTTTTTACCCAGCCCTACAAGTTAATGTCTTAAACTGCCGATCTTGCTACTGTGCTAATATATAGTGTTTTCACTATATATATCCATTGCAGAGTTCTGTTCTACGGCTCGTTCCATGAATCGCGCGCCCGACTCTGAACAGCGACTCTGTGCAAATTCCCATTTGAATCATAATCAATTCCCTTTGAGCTAAATTAATATGTAATTCCCTTAGAAGGTGGTGGTGTGTTTTTACCTGTCATGTGTGTCACTAAGTGTCTCCTCATTCAGTGAGAAGAGTTCTCGTAGCTCCCCGAGAGAGAAATGTCTTTCCACATCCTGTTCCTCATCCACCACACAGCTACTCAAGGCTTTCTTATGAGCCTGTCTCTGTAGGATCTTCTCCTCTATCGTTCCAGTCTGTCAGAGAGGAAAAGAAACAAGCCGGCTGGTCATCCACTTGTAAACGATGAGCATTTTGTATAATAACAGACTTTTCCTGTATGTATTTCTCACCGATAGCAGTCTGTAGATGTAGCAGGTCTTCTTCTGTCCATCTCGCCAAACCCTGGCCATCGCCTGCTCGTCATTGGCTGGATTCCAGTCAGGGTCGAACATCACCAAGCGGTTTGCTCCAATCAGATTAAGGCCACAGCCGCCAGCCTTACTGCTCAGCATGAAGATGAACTCTGGATTCTAGAAAAAGAAAAGAATTATCATCATTAATTAATATTAGAGCTCTTAAAACTAAATATTAGATGAAAAACTTAAAACATTAAATGTGAATTAGACAGGTTTTCTACAGATATGAACAAGTGAATTTTAAGACTATAAATACCACCTTACATGAAATTTAAGACCTAAACCTGTAATGTAAATACACATCATACTACATACAAGCAGTATATGTAATATTCAATGTGTTTAATGTAAAAAGAAAACAACATTTCAAAACTAAAATGTCATTAATGATATTTATTACTACAGTATACAGTGAACTTTTCATTGTTCAGCCGACAATATTCCACAAAATATTTTTATAAGCAATATTTATCAGTGTTCAACTTTTACAAACTTAATTCAGCAAATGTTTTATTTATTTATTTTTATTTATAAAATATATGCATCATCTTTCATTTCAAATTATTACAATTCAACAAATTCTAAAGGGCTGTTACCAGGCAAATTAAATAATGTACACTGCACAATTACAAGTGCAATAAATAATACATAAATAATGTTATAAGATTAATGTTTTAAATATATTTATGAATTTAAAAACAAGAAATGTTTGGGAAAATCTTCCTTCTGTCCAACAACTGTAACAGTCATTAGGTCCTTCAGACTGAAGATATTTTAGCGATAATGTGACCAAAAATATTTAAGACATTTTAAGACTTTAAGGCCTTTTATCAGGAAAATGTTATTTCAGACATTTTAAGACTTTAAGGACCTGCAAACTAAAACTGAACAAAAAAATAAAACTACTATTGAACCTGAAATAAAATAAACAAACCTAAATAGTGATATTTAAAAAAATAAATTAAATAAAAAATTTAAATACAACAAAAGCCAAAAAAAAAAAAAAAATTATAAGAAAATTCTAAATTATTACAAACTGATGTTAGAAATAATAAATAAAAATAAATAATAATAATAAAAATTAATAATGGAAAGGAAACTTACAGAAGGGTTGTTGAATCTCTCCACAATCTTGGCTCTCTTCTTGATGGACATTGTCCCATCCAGTCTGACATAAAGGTATCTATTTGTGAAGAAATATTTATTATTATACCAATTTCAGCTTAATACCTACCATTATGCCATAAGAATGAATGGCAAAATTATAAAAAGACATTGTTAAAATCCTCCACTATATAGAAAGTAAATAGGGGGGCAAAAAAACCTTCAGATCCAGGCCATTTAAAAAGTAAATGAATCTCACCTTCGGCTTCGACACAGCTTTTCAAAAAGATCCAAAGTCTGTGTGTAGTTTGAGACCAGAACTACTTTGTCACTCGTTGTTGTTCTGGTCATTGCCAGGACATAGTCCAGTACTAACATCTTCCCTGAAAACAAGATGACCAACATAAAACTTAGGATCAGAAGTCAGTTGAAGTCCACAATTACAGCTCTGGTGTAAAATTAGGGTTTAATGTCTCTGCAGCAAATACCATGACCTGTCTGTCTGATTAATACATGCAAGATTTCTGTAAAATCTTTCTACGGTGAGTGTTGTTCTGTGCATGAACAACATAAAAAAATCAGAAGCACTTAGGGGGTCCCATGGTGCAGCTCTGTGTTTCTTAGGTTAATGGTCCTTGTGGTGCAGCTCCATCTCTGAGCACACAGTGCAAAATGTTTAGCGTTGATAACATTTTTAAATTTAAAAATTTTAAAATGCTTTAATGATTTTGAGGCACTTCTGCTCACCAAGACTGCTTTATTTAATAAAAAAACAGCATTATTGTGAATTATTACTATTTAAAATAACTGTTTTTTGTATTTGAATATACTTAATTTAGTTATGATCAAAGCTGAATTTTCAGCATCATTACTCCAGTCTTCAGTGTCACATGATCCTTCAGAAATCATTCTAATATCCCGATTTGCTGCTCATGAACCATTTCTGATTATGATTATCAGTAATGATTAACAAAGTTGTGCTGCTTCATATTTTTGTGAACATTTGATACTTTTTCAGGATTCTTTGATGAATAGAAGATAGAGATATACAAAATCTGTTGTAACATTATTAACAGTCACGTTTGATCAATTTAATGCATTCTTACTGAATGAAAGGTAGTGTAAGTCTGACTTGAGAACTGACCTGAGAGCTGTGGTTCTACTGCTTTAATGGAATAATTTTGGGGAAAGAGATCCATTGCTCCATCAAATCCCTCTTCTCCTGCCAGACACTTCTCATAAATCAAGGCAGGATCTAACAGAGAAACCAAACACACATGAAAACAGAAACAGAACAATAAGTCAGAAATTATATATATTTAAAAAAAAGGATTATGTTGATGAACACTCACGATTGCAGAGCTTTTTAAGCGAGGTGATGGACGACAGAGAAGACACGCTGATCTTGCCGCTCTGCACACTCTCTACAGGTTTGGCCTGTTTCAGGAATAACTTATACAGCTCTGTCTGGAGGGGAGTCAGTCTGACAAAGGAACACACACATTATTCATTAATATTTCCTTTAAGGAAAAACGATCAGTCACACTTAAATAAAGCCACATGCCACATTTTTAACTAAATATCTTATTGCTCAAGTGCTAATGATGACATACATGCATGAGATGGCTAATTACTGAAATAACAATATCAAGTGTTTATTATTGCTATATTGAGCCTTGCCGTTACAAAAAGTCGAGAATATCAACTGATCTCTTACTTGCAGCAGACAACTTGTTCAATCTTCACAGGCAGATACTTGGAAAGAATATCTGAGGTTCTTCGAATCAAACACCTAAAGAAACAAAAAAAACTATGTTTAATCAAAATGTTTTGAACAAAGAATCTTTTGTAGGGATACACCGAAATTAAAATTCTTGGCCGAAGCCAAATAAAATTAAGCACTGGGCCGAAGGCCGATTACTAAACACGGTTTTACGAGTTTTTCCCCCATGTATTTTTGCCTATTTTTTTCACCATTGCATAAATTAAATGCCAAAATGTGCTATTTACAGTTTAGTCTTGCTTATCAAAAAATAAATAAATAAATTACAAAACAACGATTTAAAAACACTGAACATTTTTAACATTCTAGTAGACATTATAGCCTACCAACAAAGCACAATTTAACTTAAAATGAATAAGTTAGTAAAATAATATTCTTTGGCCATTTTTAAGACCCTCTTCTTGAATCGGGCATGTTTTTTTAATGTACAAATAAATGCAGCCTTGCCGAGCAAATTAAGAATGATATAATAAATGTATTAATAGAGCTGTTTTAATGATTGTTAGCATATTTTTGTCTTACTTTTTATTTTACAGAACAACAGTAAAATCACAATACTAACATTTATGAATGTTGACTTCTATTTTGGCGAAAACCCGCAGGAAGACCTCAGTAGTACCACTTACTGCTGACAACAGCAGATTTCGTGCGTGTAATAGACAACATAACATTCTGTAGTTTATTTACTAATGGTTTAAGGCTATTTCGTGATTTCAGCCATCATACCAGCAACAACCACCCATTTCTTTTCTCATCGAAGACATGCGATGCAGTACTGTCGGTGCTTGTAATGATTTTTGTGTCTTTCTCTGACAGTTTTAAATGCTTCCCCACTCCCCACATGTTTGCTGCATTAGTGCACGCCTCTATTTGATCACATCTGTCATTGTTCGGTATAAATTATTCAGACTTTTCACTTATTCGGCAGAACACCGAAGAGCTTTTCTTTGCCATTTTCTACTGAATAATTGTAGTTGCCGAACATTCAGTGTATCCCTAGTCTTTTCCAGATAGTTTCTCTCATGCTCACCTGTTAACAATACTGATGAGCTCCTGGAGTTTCTGCTCTCCGGCTGCCCTGTCTTTATCACTGGCGTCAGCGTCGCGACCCTTCAGGATTGGGATCTCAAAGCGTTTCTTAAACTCTTGAGCTGTGCCTTAGAGAAGGGACCGATGGATAAATGCAAATGAATGTTTTTCATTATTCAATAAAGCTTCAGTAGTTCTCCATATAGGGTTGTGCAAAACTGGAATGAGAGAATATCTCTTACCAAGAATACCAGCATTTACAAAGTGCACCAAACTGAAATATTCCAGTAAGTCGTTCTGAATGGGAGTCCCAGATATCAGCACTCTCCTCTGGGCGTTCATAGCGTTCAGCGCCTGGTATGTCTGATTGTCCGAGTTCTTCAGCCTGTGACCCTAAATGAAAAACACTGAGATGGTCATATAGCATATAGAATGTAGGGTGCATTTATTTGATCAAAAACAGTAATTTTGTGAATTATTTCTAAGAATTGAAAATAACGTTTCTATGTGAATATATTGTGAAATGTAATTTATTTCTGTGATCAAGGCTGAATTTTCAGCATCATTACTCTAGTCTTTCTAGATCACTTTCACATGATCATTCAGACTGAGATACTTTATTTTCAGAAGTCTTTGATGATTAAAAAGAACAGCATTTATTTGTAACAAAAATCTTTTGTAACATTTTAACCCTTGTGCGTTCAAAAAAAAAGTTACACATAGGTGCAAAATGGACAAAAATGTCCACGTCCAAAAACTGTCATAAAAACATGATTTATTAATATTTTTTTCCACTTTCACTGATGTCGATTTTTTAACCAGCATCTGTTCTATCCATAGATACCAAACATTCATTAATTTTCAGAATTTTAACCCTTTAAATGCTGGTTTGTTTACATAATGACAGGTGTTTTTTAATGAAAAAATGAAAAATAGTAGTTAATTTCCATATACTAAATGCTAAGCAGATTTTTTTTCTTTGCTTATTAGCTTCTTGGGTGTGTCAATGAAGAACAACAACATTCATTGAGGCATTTATATTTTTTATGTAGTGTCAGATTTTTTTTTTTTTTTAAACTAACACTTAGGGCCACAATGGAAAAAACTGTCAAAAAGCTGTCATAGAAATGCTATATATTAATATTTTTTTCCACTTTCTCTGACTGTTGTTTTTTATCAGCATCTCTTCTATTCATAATTACCAAACATTCATTCATTTTCAGAATTGTAAGGTTTTAAAAACTGGTTTCTTTACATAATCCTCACTGTCAGTGGGCAACACCAGCTCCAGAGCTTCCTCTGCTGAGTAACGTCTCTTTATCTTGCAAGCAATGAAATGATCAAGCCCTCAAGCACCAAATATGTATAGGTTTTGCTTTGCGAACACCTGTTTGGGCTTTGTGAACACTCAAACTTTGTATAAAATCTACCAGACTACACAATCAGCGTTTTCTTGTGGTGAAAACAAAAACAATGTGTTTAGGGACTTCTTAACTTCTACATCAAATTCATGCTCACCTTTTATCTCTGTACAAAAACATTAACAAATGAAAAAGTGCAATCAAGGATTAAAATGTGTGTTTGGGTGAAAAAGAAAAATCCTCAAAGCTCATTAACCTTCTTTGACCTTATTCATAGCCTTCTCATGGCCCTACAACCCTGCCAAGGGTGAGACTCATATACACTATAATTTCTTTCAAACATATTACACCCATAAAATTTTCAGTAAACACATCCAAACCACACTCTGACATCCTTACCAACATACCCACACAATTTTAGCTGCATTATTTTTCCAATTGACTCTATAATAGGCTATAATATGCATAAGCAGAAAACACAAAAAAGTGAGTATTTCTTTTATATGCCAAATTTGAAAAAAATGGCACAATCTAGTAAAAAATGGTAAAAATTTAAAATTTGAAGCCTTTCCGATAGAATGAATGCCTATTAGCAAATATTGCATCATTTTACAGTCAAATGGCCCTGGGCTAAAAAATTGCAGTTTTAATGGGTTTCAATGTGGACATTTTTGTCCTTAAGGTCCTGAGTGTGAGTATTTTTTTACGGAGGGTAAAATAGATTTTTTGAAGGAAATGGGGGTGAAATATTAAAATTTCAATAAAAATACACACCTGAGCCAAGATTTATCCAGTTGGCATTAACACAGACACACTTATAACAAAAAACAAAACTGAAATGGACAAAAATGTCCATAAGGTCGCACAAGGGTTAAATGTTTTACTGTTACTTGTGATCAACTTAATGCATCCTTGCTAACTAAAACTATACATTTATTTAAAAAGAAAATAATAATAATACATTTAAAAAAAATTCCTGGCCTATATTTATGTACTTATTCTAGTACACCTACCTCATCACAAATAACCAGTCCAACTTTGCCTTTGTGCAGGACTTCAGCATGGAGGCGGAAAGTTTCATAAGATATTATCAGAATTGGAGTTGCCACTCGAATGCCATGCTGGAAGATGAAACTCTCTGCAAAAACACATGCAATAACATAAAAATGTACTGAAGATAGATAAAGCTATAGCAAAACAGATGAAGTCAAAAAAAAAGACAAAGAAGACATGAAAAGACAAAAAAAAAAACCATTGTAATACAGGAAACAAGCATTAAAACTTCTATTAATCGACTAAGCAAAAATAAATATACATTTGAATTAGAAGTTCTTTTTTTCTTAACCTATCGTTTTCTTACTTGTTTTAGGTAGAAATGTAACAATTTAGCTAACTGTAACAAAAGAATGAATTCAATACCAAGTTTACGATCAATCTCGTCTTTGGAGCCGCCGTCAATAGCGAGAGGCTGCACGCGTCCACCGAGCCATTTGCCCACTTCGTTGTACCAATTTCGCACGAGACTGGAGGGGGACACTACGATGGCTTTGTCAATCTCAGGTTTGAAATCAGGGCTCTGTCTCAGTAAAGTCCACATGAGAGCGATGCACTGCAGTGTCTTTCCCAGCCCCATCTCATCTGCCATTATACAGCCAAAAGAGTTTTCAATCCGCCTTCCTGTCACACAGTCCCACAGGAACTTCACACCCTACGGAAGAACATTGCAAGCATGATTTGAAAAGTCTTGTCCATATGGAGGCTTATTTCTGTCACAGAATAAAAAAATAAGAAAGGTAATTGTGACTTTTTATGTAATAAATTCTGAGATTATATCTCACAATTCTGAGTTTTTTTTCTTTGCAATTCTAAATAAAAAATTCTGAATTGCTAGATCCTAAGAAGAAAAGTCTGAACCATTTCTACCAAAATAAATAAATAAATAAATCTCAGATTTGGACATTTTCCACAATTTTAAAATCTCAATTCCAAGGAAAAAAAAAGCAAGACGTCAACTGAAATTGTAACTAAAAAAATTATCTCATAATTTTTTATAACTTATTTCTTGTAATCACAAGTTTATTTATAACAAATTTTAACTCTGTTGTGAATTGAAAATTTATTTTGTTAGAGAAAAAAAATCAATTAAGCTTCAATAACTTCTACATTTATCCCATATTTGTGGAAATATGTACACTTATTTCTGCCATGGAATATAAAATAAATAAAAAGTTGATTAGAACTTTTTATTTCATAAATCTGACTTTTTTCCCCCTACAATTTCGAGTTCGTCACAAGTCTGACTTTTTTCCTCACAATTGAGGAAAAAAGTCAGAATTGCCAGATATAAACTGAAAATTGCAAGATATAAAGAAGAAAAGTCTTATTGAGAGTTTTTTTTTAACTATGGACTGCTCAAAAATAAATAAATAAAATGCAACTTTTTCCATCTCACAACTTTGACCTTTCTCGCAATTACGAGTTTAGTTATAAACTGTGTTCTAAACTAATTTTAGGTCTTGCATCCCCGGAAAAAAAATCTGAAAATTGCACTTTTTTTTTAACCCATGGTGGAAATAATTCCAAAATCATGGGATAAAGACAGAAATTTATAGAAGAGAATGGGTTATATATGGCTATAGCTTATATATCTGACTGATAACTGAGCATTTTGAGATTATTCTGGGATAACCCATATCACTACAGCCCTGAATCATCCATATAACGTAATCATACCTCTCGCTGATGGGGTCGAAGCACTTTACTGAGCACTGGATCGACAACCACATGCACTGGTAACTTCTCCCTGCAAAATAATCAATCATAAAGTGATCATGTCATTGCTGTGAAGCTGCAATATAAACCCTTCTTATAACCAAAAGATGTCACTGACTTGTCAGCTTTGATGAGCTCATGAGCGCTGACGGCAGGCGGCTCATACAGAACCAGAGCTCCGTCTTCAAACGGGTCATGCAGAGCCTTCCTCACTCCGGCCCGCCTCAAACCCAGAGCCCGCAGACCCAATGAGCCTGTTCAGAGCAACACAAACACAGCTGAACCTCTACAATGCATTTACAACAAAGGATTTTTGTTTAAATATATGAAAATTAGTGGTCAAACAATATAGATTTGATGGCCAATGCTGATGCCAATATAAATAAAAATAAAAAAAATCACACTATTAAAGAAAGAAAAACATGCATGACAACTGCTAAAATGACATTTATATGCATTTAATGTAATATTCACTAAATTAGAAATAAGATTTAGATGGCAATATATGTCAAAATAAAAATACTTTTACTGACATAAATCGACCATACCGAAAAAATTAAACCATACCAATAAATAAAAAATGTCAAATATCAGCCTTGGTGATATATTGGTCGACCACTAATGAAAATGAGCTGTGAGTGTGGACTGACCTGTATAATTTGGGATGGGAATTTTAAATGGCTTTGATAAGATCTTGCGAATCAATGCTTCCTGTGAAAAATTCAAATGATTAATTACATAATATAAATAGTTAACAATTAGTAGTAGTTAGTAATTAGTAATTAAAGTAATGCCCATTCATATCTCTTCATATCTCAATGTTACCTTCCTCTTGTGTTCCAGAATTTATCTATATTTATATTTACAAGGTAAAAAAAAAAAAAAAAAAAAGATCCTGTAGTATTCTGTTCATAATGCAATTTTCTGTCAAATCTATCACGTATATCATAATGCATCAGTACAAAAATTGCATAAACTGCCTGTTTTGCAGGATGACTGAAATCCCATTGTGAAGCCAAAAAACTTTTTAGTTTTAAATGTAAATTGCTTTAGAAACATTTGATTTATATTTTTAAAATAATGCCTTACTGTCAAATATACGGAGCCCCTAAGGGGACGTCAGAGTAAAAAAAATCTAAAGTTTAGTTTCATGTGCTCACTTGAAACTTTCATGTGCTCACGCGAAAACCTTCATGTACAGAATTTTTTTTAAAGTTTAGTTTCATGTGCTCACACGAAACTATAAGTTTCACGTGCGCACGCGAAACTATAGAGAAAGTTTCACGTGCGCACGCGATAGTTTCACGTGCGCACGCGATAGTTTCACGTGAGCACGCGAAACTAAACTTTATTTAATTTTTGCTCCACGTCCCCTTAGGGGCTCCGTACTAATACACTACCAGTCAAGTTTTTGAATTAAGATTTTTAATGTTTGTTAAAGAAGTCTCTTCCCCTCACAAAAAAGTACAGCAAAAAAAGTTAAATTCTGAAATATTTTTACGTTTACTTTGATGAATAGAAAGTTTAAAAACAAAACAGCATTTATCTGAAATAGAAATCTTTTATCATCACTTTTGATCACTTTAAAGCACCCTTGCTAAATAAAAGTATTAATTTCAATCATTTCTATAATTAAAAAAGTACTGCTTTGCTGCATTTGGAATCAAATAAATGCAGGCTTGGTGAGCAGAAGAAAATTCTTTAAAAAAAAAAAACTTTAAGAATCTTACATAATCATTATTTATACAGAAATATTTTATTTATACATATTTTGTTATATTATCTTTATATATTTTTACGTTTTCTTTTTACATTTCCAGCTATATTTATATTTATTACTGCCTTTAACTGAAAATTAAGTGTTTACTGTTGTCCTTTTGCATTATTGACACACTATTGTTATTATTAATACTGTAAAGCTGACACAATCTGTATTGTTAAAAGCACTATATAAATAAAGGTGACTTGACTATGCATGGCTATACTTACACTTTTTTTCTGTTTTTTATATTATGTTTTATATTTTCAATGTGTTTTCATACTAGTGTTCTGTGTTTTCATTCTAAACTCACATGCTCATTGCCATCAGTGCACAGGGGTCTGTTTGTGAGCGGTGTCAGGGGTTTTCTGTAGGGAGAGATGTAGTTTTCTCTACAGTCTCTTTTACTTTGTGATGCCTGTAGAGTAAAATCAGTGAAAACAGTCAACCATGTCCTCAATGATGATGATAACTCAGTCAAGAGCTTTAAAGGAGTAGTTCACTTTCAGAACAAAATTTTACAAATAATGTACTCACCCCCTTGTCATCCAAGATGTTCCTGTCTTTCTTTCTTCAGTCGTAAGGAATTTTTTTTTTTTTTTTTGAGTAAAACCTTTCAGGAGTTCTCTCCATATAATGGACTTTTATGGTGCCCCCGAGTCTGAACTTCCAAAATGCAGCTTCAAAGGGCTCTAAACGATCACAGCCGAGGAAGGAAGGGTCTTATCTAGCAAAATGATGGGTTATTTTCTAAAAAATTACAATTTATATACTTTTAACCTCAAATGCTCGTTTTGTCTAGCTCAGCAAGAAGAGCGTTTGAGATTAAAAATTATATAAGTTGTAAATGTTTTTAGAAAATAACCGATCGCTTCACTAGACAAAACCCTTCTTCCTCAGCTGGGATCATTTAGAGCCCTTTAAAGCTGCATTTAAACTGTATTTTGGAAGTTCAAACTCGTGGGCACCATAGAAGTCCATTATATGGACAGAAATCCTGAAATGTTTTCCTCAAAAAAACACCATTTCTTATCGACTGAAGATAGAAAGACATGAACATCTTGGATGACAAGGGGTGAGAACATTATCTGTAAATGTTTGTTTTTTGCTGAAAGTGAACTACTCCTTTAAATAAGACCAACTCACGATTTCAGGTTCCCATTCCTCATCATCTGAATCTGGCTCTTGTTTTCTTTTGGCCACCTGACTGGGTGCTAGACTTCTCCTCTGCAGGTGTTAAAAATTAAAGATTTTAATGAATTCATTGACAACAACAAACAGAACATACACTAGATGTGTATACATGAAGATCATAGCTTACATAAATCAACATTTATGACAAATTGAAAGATCAATATAGCAACTTACCATTCTGGATCAGGAATTGAATCCGAATTAAACGTATAAATTTAAATAAACATGCATTATTCTGTCTTTTTCAAAGTCTTCACTTGTCTCTTCTCTTATTTTGGCAGCAGAAGCGCTCTGCTCTGCCTCAGAACTAAGCAAAGAAGTTAACTCCGTTTAACGAAATTCCCACAGCAAAACTGTCGTGTTAAACTACAACGAATATCTCATTCAAGAACATATCAAGTGACCAGAAATTAAGCGTTTGTTTTCGTTATGAAACACCGGCATGTTTCTTTGAGAGTCCCGCGCATCGCTCACACAACACTACGGCAAGTGGAAAGGGACAAACTTTTTGACTCTGATATGCGTTTCGAAAATAAATACTGCTCCGACCACTCCGACAGGAGAACCACCGAATAGCATAACTAATACAGCGTTTTTGTATTAACCTCTTAATATTATTATAAATATATAATCTAAACATTATATCAGTAGAATATATAGAAATATTTTTAAACAATCAATATATTGATATAAACAAATTGTAAACAAAGTGTTTTATATAAATAGGTCTCTTTCTGTCGCTCTCTCTATTATTATTATTATTATTTTTTTTAATACATAATAGTATTTGTCATCACTTGTCAGTATAAATGAGCACATGGCATGAAAATGGAAATTTTACTGGATATTACGGTTTGTCTGTTTGTTAATAAGAAATGCTAGTTAAAATATATATTTTCCTTAAAGGAACACTCCACCTTTTTTTTTTTGGAAATAGGCTCATTCTCCAACTCCCCCCGAGTTAATAAGTGGAGTTTTACCGTTTTGAAATCCATTTAGCCGTTCTCCTGTCTGGCGATATCACTTGCATAGCTTAGCATAGATCATTGAGTCCTATGAGACCAATATAGCATCGCTTTCAAAAATGACCAATGATTTTCGATATTTGTCCTATTTAAAACTTGACTCTTATATTGTGTACTGTATTGTGTAGTTTTATGTGCTGTTTGTTCACTTAAAATGCATTTGAAGATTCTACTATGGAATTCTCAGAGCTGGTCAGATTACTTCCAAATTGTAATCCGTTACTGATTTTCAAATTACACGACGAAAATTGTAGTAAGAAACGCAATCCATTACATTACACATTTTAGGTAATACAATCTACGACTACTTTTGGATTACTTTTGACCTAACTCGTTTATCACATTGATTTAAATGGGATAATCTTGTAGCATTAAATTAAAAGGGCATTTAATTATATTACGTCAAGGTTTCCCAAACTGGTGCTGGTGAAGGAACTGCGGGGGTTTATGAGTTTAATGAAAAACTAATTATTAATAAAACAATAAAAAACATATATTTATATAAATTTTTTTAAGATCAATCAAAATTTAAAAAAGTACTAAAAAATTAAATATTTAATTTGTTTAACTACATGTCACGTGACCATAACCAAAGTCAGAGGGGTGATTCTTAGACTATGGGCACTTTTATGTACTTTGGTCATATTTTTAAAAATACATATCATTTTGGACAAATTCCTCTTTCTTTGTCCAGCTATCAATAAAACCACCCTAAAACTTTTTACTACCTTTCTATTATGATTTTTTCATACTTTTCAACCTTCTTATAGGTGTCAAAATCAGTGCTTTCTCCTTGTCGCACACCCAGACTTTTCAGTTAATGTATTTATTCTACGTCATTTCCACCACACGCTGTACCATCAAGGGTGTTATTAAAAAGCTAAAAATTTTAAGTTAAATAAGAGTATTTTACATACACGAAATGCTAAGTAATAATTCAAAGCCAATCAGTGAAGCTATCTTCCATTTTTTCACAAAAAACTACAGAAATGTAATTTCCACCACACTGCCCTCTGACATTCATTGTTACAAAGTACAAAACTTCCCTACATTTACCTTCATTTCTTGTCATTTACACCACACACACACATTTTTAAAAAATATTTAAAAAGTTCTCATCACACATTAAAAAATTTATCCACAATTTATGAGATCATGCTCTACTTAATATTTATATTTATATTTATACTTAATATAATATACACATTTGTTCATTGCAGGTCCAAAAAAAAAAAAAAATAATAAAAAAAAATTAACCATTTCTCTTGTAATCTAAGTTGGTCCTCTTACAGACCTTAAAACTAGACAAATTATTTAAACTTATGAGACTGTGTTATGTGACTTTTGAACAATTTTTCTTTCTTCAACTTCACAAGGCTAAAAGTGCCCTAGTTGAAGAAACGCCCACCAATGAACATGCAAATGTGATACTTAATTATTAAAACATTTATTTTTTATCTCAGGGGTATGTCAAGTAATTATATTAGGTGAAAGAGGAGTGAATTTGTGCATTTTAATGTGTTTGAAAGACAAAAGCCTTCCAAAGACAGAAATACATGGTATATTAACCTACAGAGGGATAGTCAAAATGTAAATGAATGTGTTTAAAATGTAATTTTCTCTTATTACAAGTACTTAATTTTTGGAATCTGATTACGTAATCCATATTAAATGTAATAAGTTACTATATAGCGGATTCTAAGGTTTATCTGAAGGTTTTGAGCGTATTTTATATAAACGTCCACTGTGGCTGTCCATTAGATGGCGCAGTTGTTTTATTTATATTGACAGCAGCAGTTCAAACTTGTGCATTATAATTCTTAGAGGTCAAATGTCATGAATTCATCATCTCTCGTGTGAAAAATAACAAAATAGACAAGTAGATGTGAGCATTAGTAAGCCCTGGAGAACATAAATGTCCATTGCATTGTGCACAGTTGCATCGAATTCATACTTTTACTCACCTTTTGCTCTAAAAGACCTTAACACTAACAGCATGTGGGATGACAGTAATAAGACACTTAAGTCTGTTTAGTATAAACGTGCTGTGCTCTGAGAGCATTCGTATGGAAACTTTCTGCTGAGACCTTTATTTGTGCTGAACATCAAATAAAAGAGGTTAACAATTCTATTGCAATAACATTTGCTCTATAACGTATAGTTTGAAAATGCATTATTGCATTAGTGCTTCAAAAAGAGAAACAGTGACAAACACGTGGTATGACACACAAAGATAAAATGTATTTCTCTTTAAATGCATCATCTGTATAAAAATCTGAGCAATAAATTCCAGGTATATACATTTTATAAATAATAAAAAATATAATTATGATAACATGTACAGTATATGAAAAAAAAACAACAACAAATAAATACATCAAACAATAGCAGTAATTTCCCTTAAATAAAGTGGGGATGCATAGCATCCAAAGGGTAAAACAATGCCATTCATAAAGAAAAGAATTAAACAAATTGAACTGACCAAAACATCCCAGATTATCAGAACAACATTATTGCGTTTGACATAAAGGTGTCAGTGAAGATCATGGCATGTTGAATTAAGCTTCGCCCTATATGACATCTTTCAAATGTTGGGTAATATAGAAGATAATCTATTAGATCTACGATCTATGAGTCAAAAAATGCAGAAATGTAACATAAAAACAGGGCCAAAACACTGCAAGTAATCTAACAAAACATTAGGAGGTTAAACTGGTGTCTACTGTATGATGTTTTCTATTAATCGATTGCTTAATATCAATATAAAACAGTTGATTAAATCCCTGTTACATTCAAAGGTAGAAACAAAAATGGAACTTGTCATTTTTAAATGCTTTTACTTTACGGGTGAATCTCATGACAACACAATCTGGTCACATTTAACAATAAAATGAGATTAAAAATGATTAGGTTTTTCATTATTGTAACAGTAATTTTATGTACTACGGTTAAAAAAGCATGTAGGCCTACAACAAATACTACTATAATGTATAAATACAATATAATCTATGCATTGTTTTTACATTACAGTACTGATCATGCGAGTTTTAGGGGACATATGTTTAACTGATGAAATGAAAATTAAAACATTAAAGTAATGTAAAAAAATAAATATTTTTTGTTGAATTTAGGGTGAAACATGAGCCAGATGTGTTCTTCTGAGAATGAGTTCACAGGTAGTTATAGCCTCTTTGGAAACATTACAAGTGATATACGAGTAAAAGTAACAGTAAACCATGTGATTAATACAGTAAATGTGAAAAATGGAATAAAAGCGTGATGTAAACCACAGGTTTCATTTCTTCTGCCCACTGTCCCTACCTGAGGTGATCTGCTATTTATTAACTCCTGCTTTGGTATATCGTTCACTTTGCATACAATAGGTCAACACCCAAAAACATGAAATGTGACAATTAAAATACAATACAATTTGGTAAACCGGTACAGTGCTGTGTGCTTGGCTGTTAGCCAGGACACATTTTAATTTAAATGACAAACCAAATATGTCACGTACCCTGACAAAGATCAAGTCCATAATGGAAAATGCACAGAAAAACAGACATTCACTTGAGCGGTGAAACAAAATAACAATGTTGATCAAAGAAGTTTGAAATTAAAGAGGTATTTCTTGATAGTAGAGGTTGAATGTGGCATCAGGATAACTGGTTAGCTGTTGGTTGTGTTTGTGCAAGTGTGTAACGCCAAGAGCACATTACAAGACGGTCACAAGTCAACCTGAGCCATTTAAACTCTTACTAAAAAAAAAAAAAAACTCTTACTGAAACAAGCTAAATAATCTGATAATCTTGTTTTCTGTTTGAAATAAGATTTTTTTTTTCGTATCCCATTGGCAGATTATTTTGCTTGATCTAAGCACTTAATTTTGACTTTTTTTTCTGAAAATGAGAAAATAATTTTTACTCGTCTAGAAAATTCTTCTTTAGACATTTTGGCTGGAAACAAGACAAAAAGTCTAAGTAAGAAAAGCTTTTTTTGCAGTAAATGTTCTGTAGTTACACTGCAAAAAAAAAAAAGGAGGTTTACCTTACTTAGTATTTTTGTCTTGTTTCTAATCAAAATATCAACAAATTCTTAAATTAAGATGCATTTAATATATAAGCAAAATTACAAAAGATACTTAGTCTTGTTTTAAGCAAAATGTACTTAATTTAGTGTTTTCCCCCTGGAAACAAGTAAAATGATCTGCCAGTGGGGTAAGTAAAATAATATTCCCCTGGAAATAAGACTAAATATCTTTTTATCATTTTGTTTATTTACTAAATGCATCTTAATTTAAGAATTTTTAGATACAGTACAGACCAAAAGTTTGGACACAATTTCAAATGAATGAGAAGGTGTGTCCAAACTTTTGGTCTGTACTGTATATTTTTCTGTTTATTAAAGTTTTTACTCTACATTTGTGCAGTTTTCAGTGGGTTAGTGATATTTTTTAAATATATTAATTAATAAATAAATATTTTTTAAATGGGTTTTATACAAAAACTGCTTTTTTATGTAAAATTCACTTTATAAAAGACCCACATTTCTAACTTTAATTCATGGGGATAACATGGATAATTTCACATGGTTAAGTGTAAGATTTTTGCCCATCTTTTGGAAAATCCAGTTTTAAAAGTAAAAAAAAAACAACTACAAATAACTTTTACCAGTAGGTGGCAGCAGAGCTCCACTATTTGCTATTTGACAACCTGAAAGATATTTTTTCGCAAGTTTTTTCAGTTGAATTCATATCTACAGTACAGACCAAAAGTTTGGACACACCTGAATGAGAAGGTGTGTCCAAACTTTTGGTCTGTACTGTATTTTGACTAGAAACAAGACAAAAATACTAAGCAAGATAAACCTCTTTTTTTTTTTTGCAGTGTATTGACACTACCGTTATTTTAAGAAGACTCTTATGCTCACCAAGCCTGCATTTATTTAATTAAAAATACAGTAAAATGACAGTAAAATTGTGAAATATTATTACTATTTAAAGAAACAATTTTCTATGTGAACATATTTTAAAATCTAATTTATTCCTTTGACGCAAACCTCAATTTTCACGATCATTAGGCAACTCCAGTGTCACATGATCCTTCAGAAATCATTCTAATAGAATGTTCAAAAGAACAGCATTTATACGAAACATAACATTCCAAACATTTCTACTCTTACTTTCGGTCAGTTTAACACACTGTTGCTAAATAAAAGTATTCATTTCATAATGACTCCCAAACGTTTGAACAATCATGTAAATTAGGTCACTGGCATTCTTTTAAATCCAAGAAGGATTCATTTCATGTAAAACAGGCCTATTATAGAATACATTATTCACCAAATTCAAAGCTCGTACTGCTTATAGAAAGCAGACGGAATTTTGTTTAAAAGTGAAAAGAGCTAAAAAGAGTTAAAAATAGTTTGTGTACATTTTCGAGCGATCGTGGCAGCAGTAATTCATCTAATGATGATCAGATGAAGGAAGAAAGTCCTATAACCGGGCATACGTCCAGACATGCAGTGTAATCGAGCATGATATCATCATTATAAAGAGCCAATGCAGAAATACAGCACTTTTTGGCCTGTATCTGACAAAAAAAAAACTGGCTGTAGACTAAAAAAGGTGACACGCATCAGTCTTGTAATGTGCATATGGCTGAAGGAAAGTGTGTGTGTAAGTGTGTGTGTATTAAACACACATGCTAAGCTGACAAGTAATAAAAAGCACCTTCTGTTCTGTTAAAATTAACCTTCATGGTATCCTAGATCTTAAAGAAGTTCACTTTCAGAACAAAAATTTACAGATAATTAAGATGTTCTTGTCTTTCTTTCTTCAATTGTAAAGAAATGATGTCTTTTGAGGAAAACATTGCAGGATTTCTCTCTATATAGTGGACTTCTATGCTGTTTGAACTTATAAAATGCAGTTTAAATGCAGCTTCAAAGGGCTCCAAATGATCCCAGCCAAGAAATAAGGGTCTTATCTAGCGAAACGATCAGTTATTTAAAGGGATAGTTCACCCAAAAATAAAAATTTTATGTGTATCTGCTTACCCCCAGGGCATCCAAGATGTAGGTGACTTTGTTTCCTCAGCAGAACACAAATGAAGATTTTTAAGGAAAACCGGTGCAGTCTGCCAGCCTTATAATATGAGCGGATGGGCACCAGACCTTTAAAAGTAAACAAAAACATGCACAGACAAATCCAAATTACACCCTGCGACTCGTGACGATACATTGATGTCCTAAGACACGAAGCGATCGGTTTACTTGAGAAACTGAACAGTATTTATATCATTTTTTACCTTTGATACACAGCCACGTCCATCTGTCCTGAGCACGAACTTAGCATCTGGTTCGTTACATGTGTAGCGCTCTGGCGTAGAATACGGAAACACCGGAAGCGATCTGTTGCATGTATACGACACTCATTGTTTACATAGAGCACAGAGATTGTGGGTATAGCGGCTATTCAAAATGGTAATTACTTGTGCTTATCCTGATTGTTCAAACCGATTTAAAGCTAAAAGATTACGTTTGCTTGCGCAAACTCATCCGGGACTTTTCACCGATTTCCCCTTACGGCGTTTGCGTATACTACGCCAGAGCACTACACATGTAACGATCCGGATGCTGATGCCCATTTGACTGACAGACTGCACTGGTTTTCATTAAAAATCTTAGTTTGTGTTCTGCTGAAGAAAACAAAGTCACCTACATCTTGGATGCCCTGGGGGTAAGCAGATAAACACCACATTTTCATTTTTGGGTGAACTATCCCTTTAAAAATAAATTTCAATTTATATACTTTTTAACCTCCATTCTGGTTCAATACAGTTAGGGTATGTCAAAAAACTCCCATCTTATTTTCTCCTCCAATTTCAAAATTGTCCTACATCGCTGAAGAAGTACCAATCAAGTGTTTACAAAGTGAACTTGCAAAGATCAAGTGCTCTTTACAAAAAAGGTAAAACAGTGATGTAGGACTATTTTGAGTTTTTTTAACATACTCTAACTGTCATGAACCAGAATACACAGAGCATTTAAGGTTAAAAAGTATATCAAATGTATTTTTTTAGAAAATACCCAATCGTTTCACTAGATAAAACTTCTTCCTCGACTAGGATTGTTTAGAGCCCTTTGAAGCTGCATTTAAACTGGATTTTGGAAGTTCAAACTCGGGGGCACCATAGAAGTCCACTATATGTGACCCTGGACCACAAAACCAGTCTTAAGTCGCTGGGGTATATTTGTAGCAATAGCCAAAAATACATTGTATGGGTCAAAATTATAGATTTTTCTTTTATTCCAAAAATCATTAGGAAATTAAGTAAAGATCATGTTCCATGAAGATTTTTTGTAAAATTCCTACTGTAAACATATCAAAATGTAATTTTTGATTAGCAATATGCATTGTTAAGAACTTAATTTGGACAACTTTAAAGGTGATTTTCTCAGTATTTTGATTTTTTTGCACCCTCAGATTCCAGATTTTCAAATAGTTGTATCTCGACCAAATATTGTCCTATCCGAACAAACCATACACCAATAGAAAGCTTATTTGTTGAGCTTTCATATGATGTATACATCTCAGTTTTGTCAAATTTAACCTTATGACTGGTTTTGTGGTCCAGGGTCACATATGGAGAGAAAAACATAAAACATCATTTCTTTACAACTGAAGAAGAAAGACATGAACATCTTGGATGACAAGGGGGTGAGTAAATTATCTGTACATTTTTGTTCTGGAAGTAAACTTCTCCTTTAAAACTTTAAAAATCTCATAACGCCAGATAGTGTGAAACGTAGGCCTTCAAGTTACTTTTCACAATCTTTCCACGCAGAACTGCAGTCTGGAGCAGGAATCTGACGACTCGCTTCACAGGTACAGTTTAGGCTTTCCGAGGTCACATGACCGTCTCACTGCAGGACGTCCCGTATTCCTGTGCTCCTGTAGATCCTCTGCATCATCAGGAGCGCTGCATCCGACTCCTTGCACTTTCTACACCGGAGCTTTGGATTGATTTTACCGGCTGCGTCTCCTCGGCCTCTCTCATCCCACACAGCTGCAGTTGGCTGCTGAAAGCCACTTGATGGTTTGCCAACTGGTCTGGGCGTCCATGAAAGAGACGGTCTCGAAGCGCGTGGGTCTGCAGCAGGGGTGAGTGCTCACCTTGCGGCTCGAAACGCTGCCGTTATCTGTCAGCACCTTCAGGGCCAGGTCGTAGTTCTTACGGGCGCTCATGCACGTCCCAACGCAGTACTTAAACAGCACAATCTCGTCCGAGTCGTAGCCGAGGCCGAGATCACGCACCTTCATCTCTTTCTTCTCTAAACGGCAGTCCTGGCTGCTCCGGCCTCGTTGGCGGTTTCGGCGTTCCTTGCGGTTCCTAGGAGATTTACGTGAAGTGGAGGTGTTTGTAGAAGAGCGCTGCCACCGAATTCGATGGCTCTCACCTTCCTCGGCCATAGACGAATCTAAGGAGACAGAACCACAGATTATACACAAACATAAAGATTCTGTCATCATTACTTATTTCATTACAAACTTCTATCATTTTCTTTTCTTCTGGGTGACAGATAGTGACATTTTGCAGAATATTTTAGTTGCTCAAGACAAAACTGGGCTTTTAAATTTGAAAATGACAAAAAGCACTCTAACAGCATAATAAATTATGCAACATTAAGTTCTGATCCATGATCTGTTTGGTCGAGCAGCATTGCATGAATGAGAAGGTGTGTTCAAACTTTTGGTCTGTACAGCACATCTTTCTGTTTATTAAAGTTTTTACTCTACATTTGTGCAGTTTTCAGTGGGTTAGTGATATTTTTTAAATATATATAAATTAATAAATAAATATTTTTAAATGGGGTTTGATACAAAAACTGCTTTTTTATGTAAAATTCACTTTATAAAAGACCCACATTTCTAACTTTAATTCATGGGGATAACATGGATAATTTCACATGGTTTAGTGTAAGATTTTTGCCCATCTTTTGGAAAATCCAGTTTTAAAAGTAAAAAAAAAAACAACTACAAATAACTTTTACCAATAGGTGCCTGCAGAGCTCCACTATTTGCTATTTGACAACCTGAAAGATATTTTTTCACAAGTTTTTTCAGTTGAATTCATATCTACAGTACAGACCAAAAGTTTGGACACACCTGAATGAGAAGGTGTGTCCAAACTTTTGGTCTGTACTGTAAGTGTTAATATATACTTTCATTTTTAAAAATGTATTAATTATTAAATCTAGAAAAGTTGAAAGTTGACATTACATCAATAAATAAATAATCACAAGTCAACTTTTAGGCAATGTCAATATTGGTGGTGAGGGTTCAACTAACAACATTGATTATATATTTTGTCTGTTTGGTCAAAGTATGGGGACTTATAATGATTTAAAATGTATGTTTGTATATTTGATTTAATTATGTGGATTTATAGATTTAATAGACGTTTTAGCTATCCTGAATTATGGCATAAAAATTACACTAGTCAAAAGTTTTCATTGTTTTTTTAAAGAAGTCTCTTCTGCTCACCAAGCCTGCATTTATTTGATCCAAAGTACAGCAAAACTGCAACATTTTGTAATATTTTTACTATTTAAAATTGCTGTTTTTTATTTGAATATAATTTACAATGTAATTTAGTCATGTGATTTCAAAGCTGAATATTTAGCATCATTACTCCAGTCTTTAGTGTGACATTATCCTTCAGGAATCATTCTAAAATGCTGATTTGCTGTTAAAAAAACATGTATTATTGTGATGTTGGAAACAGCTAAGTATCCTTTTTTCAGGTTTCTCTGATGAATAGAAAGTTCAGGAGAAAAGCATTTATCTGAAATAGAAATCTTTCATAACATTATAAATGTCTTTATCATCACTTTTGATCAAGTTAAAGCATCCTTGCTAAATAAAAGTATTCGTTTCGATAATTTCTCTTAAAAATATATAGGCTGTGATAACCTTGTGTGATTGCTTTAGCAGGCCATTAAAATATTTAACTTTTCTAAAACATTACAACTAAACATTTGCTAAAAATATGCCCTTTGCTGTAACTCTCAAATCACATTTAGCTAATAAATGTGCCATATCAAGTTTGATGTAAATATTATTTAGTGACAAGATACACATGAAAACCTAATGCTAAATTGTACAAAATGATTTTTCAAAAGTGTAAATAAGACAAAGAGCATGTTTAACAAGAAAAAAAATCTTCAAATTCAGTTTTTTTTCAATGTACATTGCCGCTCCAAAATTTGAGATCAGTAAGATTCTTAATGGCTTTTAAAGACGATTCCTATGCTCATCAAGGCTTCATTTATTTGATCAAAAATACAGAAAAAAATGTAATATTGTGAAATATTGTTTCAATTTAAAATAACTGTTTTCTATGTGAATATATTTTAAAATGTAATTTATTCCTGTGATACAAAGCTGAATATTCGGCATAATTACTCCAGCCTTCAGTGTCACACGATCCTTCAGAAATCATTCCAATATGCTTTATTTCAGGATTCTTTGATCATTAAATTTTAAAAAGAAGAGCAGTTATTTAAAACAGAAAGGTTTTCTAACAATATACACTATTAATACTTTTATTCACCAACGATGTGTTAACTTAATAAGTGACAGCATAGATTTACATTGTTAGAAAATATTTATACTTTTAACTTATTATTCATCAAAGAATCCTGAAAAAAAGAATCCAAATTTCCAAAAACTGATTTCTAATAATAAATCAGCATATTAAAATGATTTATGAAGGAACATGTGACACTTAAGACTGGAGTGACAGCTGACAAAATCAGCTTTGCATCACAGGAATAAATATTTTAAAGTATATTCAAATTAAAACCATTGTTTTATATTGTAACATTTTTTTTTGCAATATTACTGTTTTTTTCCTGTTGATCAAATAAATGCAGACTTGATGAGCATAACAGACTTCTTTACAAAAAAAAAATTCTAAATGATTCCAAACATTTGAGTGGCAGTGTACATGTCTAACAGCAGCATAAGGGCAATAATGTCAATGCATTTATTTTCCTTTTCTGTTACATTACTTTAGAACACTTGGACTACAATGTAATAAGTTGTATTGACTACTTATGCTTTTATGATATTTGGCTTTTTTAACTGCACCCGTACCCATACCCATCCCATTGGCTTTCATTAAATTTAAATTCATAGATAATAGAAAATCATTAAACTTTGGAATAACACTGTCAATAGTAAATGATTTTTGGTTGAACTATATTTCTCCAGAGGTTACAGCTTCTGGCACGTGGCTCTGATGCATTAAAATAGTCTCGATTCCTGGCAGCGCAAGGCACATCCGCCCACTGTAATGTAACACTGGCATTTAAAAAGGTGATAACACTAGTGGCCCTGGTTCACACCTCAGCAGCTGATTGTGTAACATGTGCACGTCTCTCCGCGGTGTGAGATTCCTCCTGCTGTTTGAGGGGGAAAACTTAATGCCATTGCACCGGACTGTTATTGTACTGTAACTCATGCAACTGCAGCATGCAGCACTGAAAACATCCCACGACGTGTCACATCATGTTTATAGCGATTTGTTTAAAGTCACAAGGTGAGGAGAACCTTAGAATATGATTCAAACTTTCTCCAGGCGAAGATTGCAGTAATTAGCTTCCAAGGGAGCAATTTGCTGTGTCAAAACCTGCACGGAGAAGCTTCGGATTATTTGAAGTGGAACATAAAATTGATAAACGCACGGAGATTATTCTATTGCATGCATGAGTCGGGGAAAAACATGACAAATGTACTGGGTGTGAAAAACTTGTGTACAACATCTGTGTGCCTCAGTGAAAAAAAAAACATCCTTCTTAAAGGAGAAGTGTGCATTGTTTTATGTTGAAATGCTTTATCTTTTTGTAAAGAAATTAATACTTTTATTCAGTGAGGATGTATTAAATTGAACAAAAGTGACAGTAAAGACATTTATGGGTCAAAGACGTTAAGATGTCCACAAAAGCGATTTTAAGTCCATAGCACATTAAATGTAAGTAAAGTGTCTACTTTTAAGGTTTCAAATATGTTTTTGTAGAATGAAATGTCAAATGGTTAAAATAACACAATATTTATGCAAAAATTCAAACAACATGCTTATTCTGACTTGTGCATATTAAAATATTTAATAGAATAAGGGAGCATATTAAATTGTATTGTGTTTTAAATGCGTAAAAGAATTTTTATTGAAAAATTTAATTTTTTTAAAAATGTAGAATTACAACTAATTAATATTTGGGGAGAAAGAAATTTGTCTTTTAATGTGTCATAAATTGATTTTTGTTGTAAACGGATTAAGACGTCAAAGGGTTTAAGCATAAAAACAAGTGTAATACTGCTTTCAATTGTCGTTTCCAAAAAAATATTAAAAAGTTTTCTGTTTAATTTTATTGCATTTTTGTTTTTGTTTATCTGAGCAAAATTAATTTACAGAAGACACCTAGTAAAATGTTATTCAGTGTAACTGTAACGCCAGGCCAGCAGAGGGAGCCCTTACTCACTCTGACTGTTGCTGCTCCCTCTGCTGCCTCGTTGGTTACTTCCTGTTTGGTGGCCATAAAGAGCAGCCATTACCTAACAGACATTGCGAAGTATTGTTTTGCTGTTGCGGACTCTACCAAGCGTTTCTCTTATTTTTGTCTTGTCTACGCATTCCTGTTTGCATGTGTTCGACCCTGCCTGTCTTGACTACGGTCTGTTTAATAAAGCTCGCACGTGGATCTTACACGCTTCCCAGAGTCCTCATTACAGTAACAATCTTGTCAGGCATATTTACAACAAAAATCAATTTATTACGTATTAAAAGAAAAATTACTTTCACCCCAAATACTAATTAAAATTAGCTGCTATCCTAGGTTTTGTCCATTAGTCAGTAAGAATCGTTTACTCATTTAAAACACAATCAAATTTAATACGTTCCCTTATTTCTATATATTTATTCTACATGTTACAAGTCAGAACAAGCATGCTGTTTATATTTTTATATAAATATTGTGTTACACTGAATGAAAATGTAACATTAATTCAACCAAATTTTGACATTTTATTCTCCAAAAACGTATTTGAAACCTTAAAAGTACACTTTACTTACATTCAGTGGCGGTTCTAGACAAATTTGACTAGGGGGGCCAAGAAGGGGCCAGTGTTTAACCAGAGGGGCACATTAAAAAATGACAACAAGTGATATTTAAAGATTATAAACTTTGTTTTACTTTAAAATCATACAAACATTTTAGGGATGCTCATATTGACCGTTCACTGTTAACCGACAGTAAGAATTTTAACCGATTTTTACTATAAGTTAAACGGTTTAATTTTTTTTACGTTTGCTGCATGGTGAAAGAAAAAAAATGTTTACTCACGGGCGCGTGTCGACACGTGCAGTGCGGCTGTTTAGACATATTTTGATGAGTAAGCACCTGCTTTACCTTCTCTTAGTTTGTGTAACTGATGTATAGCCTATGTGCTGCACGATAGCAATGGCGATGTTGCGTTATCAGAGAGTGAATCCGTGAATAAATGAATTCAAATTCTGAATTAATTATAGTCTTAAAAGTGCGCGCTCCCCTTACAATCACTGGAAAGCTGTCACTCATACATTACTGTAGTTCATCGCAATCTCTCAAAGTTAATAAAAGGTAATAAAATCACATTTACACAATACAATTAATCTCTTATTTACATCATGTCTACACTTTCTTTGTTTTAATGAGAGAGTTCTCAGAGGTGTAGAATTTCAGCAGAACTGAACCGGCACTTGATCATGAACTAACAATGAACAGCTGTATATTTTTATTAACTAACGTTAACAAAGATTTTACAAAGCCATTTACAAACTTGATTTAATTATCAGTGTGAAAAACAAAAGTAACACGGTTATGTGCAAGAACAACAAGTCACTCACGAAATGAAATTGTTTTGCTTACCTTCGACTCTTGCAACAGGAGAAATAAATCGTAGCTCCTCTATCCAAGAGTAGTTCTAATTGTTGCTGCAGTGTTTGTGTGCGCCGCTCTAATTTACCCATGTAAGTAGAACGATGCGTCGCATTAGTTCCGCTTTTGGCGCTCGTGTGTAAAACCATAATTAATTAATTTTTTTATTTGGTCAGTACGGGGGGCCACAGGGGTGGCCAAGGATATGTCTACAGGGGCACGGGCCTCCCTTGGCCTCCGTGTAGAACCGCCACTGCTTACATTTAATGTGCTTTCGATAGACATAAAATCACTTTTGTAAATTTTGTAACAAGTCTTTGACTCAAACATGCCAAGACTGTTACAATGAATGAAATTTTAGTGGGTGTCTTCTGTAAATTATGGAAAAATGTATAACATTTATTTTTTGCTCAGAAAAACAAAAACAAAAATGCAATAAAATTAATCAGAAAACTCTTTATTGGAACTTTTTATAATTTATTTGTTAGAAAAACAACTATTTAAAGCAGTATTGCATTTATTGTTTTTATGCTTAAACCCTTTTTCGTCTTTAACCCTTATAATGCTACAAAACATTTTTTTTTTATTTTTTACTTTACATATTCATTTGAAACCAGAAAAGCAGACTCTTTACTTACATTTAATGGCCTTTTGATAGACATAAAATCGCTTTTGTAAATTTTGTAAAATGCCTTTGACCCAAATAGGCCCTATGCCAAGACTGTTACACCGAATGACATTTTAGTGGGTGTCTTCTGTAAATTATGGAAAAATGTATAACATTTATTTTTTGCTCAGAAAAACAAAAACAAAAATGCAATAAAATTAATCAGAAAACTCTTTATTGGAACTTTTTATAATTTATTTGTTAGAAAAACAACTATTTAAAGCAGTATTGCATTTATTGTTTTTATGCTTAAACCCTTTTTCGTCTTTAACCCTTATAATGCTACAAAACATTTTTTTTTTATTTTTTACTTTACATATTCATTTGAAACCAGAAAAGCAGACTCTTTACTTACATTTAATGGCCTTTTGATAGACATAAAATCGCTTTTGTAAATTTTGTAAAATGCCTTTGACCCAAATAGGCCCTATGCCAAGACTGTTACACCGAATGACATTTTAGTGGGTGTCTTCTGTAAATTATGGAAAAATGTATAACATTTATTTTTTGCTCAGAAAAACAAAAACAAAAATGCAATAAAATTAATCAGAAAACTCTTTATTGGAACTTTTTATAATTTATTTATTAGAAAAACAACTATTTAAAGCAGTATTGCATTTTTTGTTTTTATGCTTAAATCCTTTTTCGTCTTTGACCCCTATAATGCTACAAAACATTTATATTTCAAATAAATGCTGTTCTTTTGAACATTATATATTTATTTGAAATCATAAAAGTAGACACTTTACTTACATTTAATGTGCTTTCGATAGACATAAAATCACTTTTGTACATTTTGTAAAAAGTCTTTGACTCAAATATGCCAAGACTGTTACACTGAATGACATTTTAGTGGGTGTCTTCTGTAAATTAGGGAAATATGTATGACATTTATTTTTTGCTAAAAAAAACAAAAACAAAAATGCAATAAAATTAACCAGAAAACTTTTTAATATTTTTTTTTTTGGAAAAACAAAAATTTAAAGCAGTATTGCATTTTTTGTTTTTATGCTTAAATCCTTTTTTCGTCTTTGACCCCTATAATGCTACAAAACATTTATATTTCAAATAAATGCTGTTCTTTTGAACATTATATTTTCATTTGAAACCATAAACGTAGACACTTTACTTACATTTAATGTGCTTCCGATAGACATAAAATCACTTTTGTAAATTTTGTAAAAAGTCTTTGACTCAAATATGCCAAGACTGTTACACTGAATGAAATTTTAGTGGGTGTCTTCTGTAAATTAGGGAAAAATGTATAACATTTATTTTTTTGCTCAAAAAAACAAAACAAAAACAAAAATGCAATAAAATTAACCAGAAAACTTTTAAATATTTTTTTGGGAAAAACAACAATTTAAAGCAGTATTACACTTATTGATTTTATGCTTAAACCCTTTTTCATCTTTGACCCTTATAATGCTACAAAACATTTATATTTCAAATAAATGCTGTTCTTTTGAACTTTATCTATTCATTTGAAACCATAAACGTAGACACTTTACTTATATGTAATGTGCTTCCGACAGACATAAAATCACTTTTGTAAATTTTGTAAAAAGTCTTTGACTCAAATATGCCAAGACTGTTACACTGAATGACATTTTAGTGGGTGTCTTCTGTAAATTAGGGAAATGTATGAGGTTTATTTTTTGATCAGAAAAACAAAAACAAAAATGCAATACAATACAATTAAACAGAAAACTTTTTTATATTTTTTGGGAAAAACAACAATTTAATTAACAATTTATGCTTAAACCCTTTTTCATCTTTGACCCTTTATAATGCTACAAACTATATTTCAAATAAATGCTGTTCTTTTAAACTGTATCTATTTATGAGCAGCAAATCAGCATATTAGAATAATTTCTGAAAAACTGAAGACTTGCATAATGATCCTGAAAATTCAGCATTGTATCACAGGAATAAATTACATTTGAAAATATATTCAAATAGAAAACAGCTATTTTAAATAGCAATAATATTTCACAATATCACTGTATTTTTAATCAATTAAATGCAGCTTTGATGAGCAAAAGAAACTTTTCAAAAACTTTAACAAGTCTTACAGACTACAAATTGCAAACAGTAGTGTGTTTCATATCTTCTTTTTCAGACCTTTAGCAGTACTCTTCAAATGACATCTGTTAATATATTATGTAATTAAGCTGTTTTGTGTATTTTAAAGCCCACTCAGCATCCACCGATGGTGGTGTTTGTGATAACAGGGTCTAATTCAGTGGCAGCAAAATGGTCAATATCACGGCTGACTTCCTGAAGAGTGTAAACACTGTGACTCTGCAGCTCTGTGAAAACACTGCTCTGTTTGTTTGCCCAACATGTCATCTTGTGGTTCAGCTAATGCTGATCGTGTTTATCAGACTGCGCAAAACAAAGTACATGGGCATGTCAGCATTAAATGTCAGAAGTTCCTCAGAGCTCATTAAAGCAGCTATATCTTAGGTCTACATTATAGTGCATGTCCTCACAAGAGAAGGTTTGCATTCCACTCGTGTTTGTATACTATTATGTGCACACATATTTTATTTCCTCTAAACATAAGGGGGAAAAACATGAAAATAGAATAATTTGACAGGAATTTGCCTCGAAGCAATGTGTCAGTGTGACATAGCACAGAATCACAGGATGAGAAGAACAACGTCTTAAACTTCCACAAAGATGTTTTCTGTAAATGCAGAAAAGTGTGATGAATTCCACATAAACATCCAGGTCACATTTCACCCTAAAATCAACAGACAAAGAAGAATTTGTGTTTTGTATAAATAGAAGTAGTCCTATTTATATTTAATTGTGATGTTCATCGTAATCACATTTGAGAACATTAACCCCCAGATTCTCATTGCTGCAATGCTCTTTAATTTTCTACTATTTTTCAACTATTGTATTAAATCAGTATTTAGAACAGGATTTGCAGCTGAGCAGAAAGGTTGAATAAAATGTGCATGTGTGTGTTTGCAGTACTAAGTAAGAATGCAAGATTGTAATACACGTATGAAAACTGGGTTGTTTTTAAACACATTGAATAGTGGTTTTGGTCTTAAACCTTCTGTATGCAATAATGTTGTCATTTTGAAAATACCTGTTTAACTGATATTCAACTCATTGATGTTAAAAAAAATATACATTACATAAATTCTGTAAAAAATGAATTGACCAAAACATAATTTTAATTTATTGTATATACAGTAACAGTCAAAAGATTTTAATGGCTTTTTAAAGAAGTCTCTTCTCACCAAGACTGCATTTATTTCATCCAAGGTACAGCAAAAGCTGTAAAATTCAGAAATATTATTACTATTTCAAATACCTGTTTTCTATTTGAATATATTTTAAAAAGTAATTTACTTCTGTCATTTTAAAACTGAATTTTTAGCATCATTACTCCAGTTTTCAGAGTCACATGATCTTTCAGAAATCATTCTAATCTGCTGATTTGCTGTTCAAGAAACTTTTAATTAATATTATTGTAAATATTTAAAACAGTTTTTTTTTCTGGATTCTTTGATTAATAGAAAGCATTAATCAGAAATAAAAAGCTTTTGTAACATTATACACTATACCATTCAGAAGCTTGGAGTCAGTCATTTTTTGGGGGGAAAGATATTATAGAAATGAATAATTTAATTTATATAAGCAAGGATGCTTTAAATTGTATTTATAATGTTACAAAATATTTCTATTTCAGATAAATGCTAATAATAAATGTTTTTTGGAGCAGCAAATAAGAATATTAATAATTCTGAATCATGTGACTGGAGTAATGATGCTAAAATTCAGCTTTGAAATCACAAAAATAAATTATATTTTAAATATATTAAATAGAAAACAGTTATTTTAAATATTAAAAAATATTTAATTTTTTTCCCCTGTACTTTGGATCAAATAAATGCAGGCTTGGTGAGCAGAAGAGACTTCTTTAAAAACAAAAATCATACTGTCCAAAAACTTCTGACTGGTATTTACATATATATTTGGGGTGAAATATGATCTGGACATGTTTTTGACAGGTTTCGTGAGACTCACACATTATAGGGCTTTGGGAAGTGGCAACAAAGTGTAAAGCATCATTCCCAAAGGATTCAAACCTCTGATAGTTTAGACAGAAAATGTAACAGTAACTTCAGTAAGAAGCCTGAGAAGACAGAAAGCAGAAAGCAGACTGAACTGGTTTCAGCTTCGCTTTCCATTTCACAGAAAACAAACTAATGAAATCTCTTGTTTATCTCAACTGATTTTCTACATAAGATTAAGATGAGAAAAACAAACAATTCTTTTGTTTTAGAAGTCAAAGTCTGGAATGAAAAGTTGGCGATCTCGGTATACTGTAAATAAACATTCCC